>NW_008825409.1:1083285-1101913 GCF_000699105.1 Pygoscelis adeliae | reverse complement strand
CCTTGTAAGTATATTTGGTTCTTGAAATTTAAAAGATGAATAGAAGATGAAGGAAATTCTTTTTATAATCATATACAGGAGCAAGGATGAGCAAGTTAGGAGAGAAAAAGAATGGCGTGGAATATTTTAAATAGTGGTCAAAAAGGAGACTGGCATATCCAGACAGCTGGCATCATCAATGTGAGTTAAAGGTTGGCTCCATTACATCAAATAAAGCAACACATGACTTAATGAGCGTTCTGCAAGATTAATAAGCTAAAAACTGACTACCGTTAGACATCATTCAAGATATCTGCCAGTCTCCTTAGGGAGAAGTCTGCCTCACAAGCCACTATGTCAACTTCAGCATATGGCTGCGTCCCGAGATGTCCTCCTGTACTGTGACCATGGGCCAGCCCAGGTCAGCTTCCTGTGGGACGCTCAAGCCTGACTTTCAGAACTGAGGGTGTAATTCAAGTCTCAAAGCTTGCTCGGTATTAGCAGGAGGTGTGGTGGCAGATTTCCCACTCCTTGAGTTGAATGTCAGGAGCTGTTACTTCCACAGCAATGTTCTCCCTTCCCCTGCAGCACACAGATAGAGCTCACTGGGTTTCTGGATCAGAATAGATGGCACGGAGATGCAGGAGAGCAGGAGGCAGGGTGATGCCAAGGGAAGGATCCAAACTGTCCTGGCAGCAGCGTGCTTCAAACAAGAAAATATGGGGAGCCTTGGACAGTCAGTAATGCCGTATTTGCAAGGACGTTGCTGGGGCTTCAGGAACATACATGGACAACTTGCTACCCCCAAAACATTTGAAACATCCAGGGAGATTATCAGCACTCTGGAGCTGATGTCATGCTTTCTTCTAGGAGGGTAAACATCTCTCCTTGCATTCATAACCAGGGAGCAGAGAGAAGATCCCATCACATGCCCGTTCCAGCAAAGGTCACGTCATCTGAATCCCTGTGGAATTATTAAGGCAAGCCCTGTGTTTACGGGCTTTATGTTCATACTCCATGCTGTGCTTAAATGCTTTGCTGGGAGGGGGCCAGAGCTCCCTGCCATCTGAACATGGGTTACCAGAGAAAGGACAGCCTAACATAACACCAGCTTTAGCCTCATAAAAACGTCATGGATCAATTCACCTACAGGCTTCAGTATGACCTCAAATAAATCACTTAGACCCCAAGCTTTTGAGATCCAGGCACTCTTAATTACCCTTGATGTGAACAGGGTGAAATGGGTTGCTCAGTACCCTACCATCCCCAAAGTTTCAGTATTTACATCTATTGAAGGGGTTTGCAGACACACTGAGCCCTGGATTTCTGTAATGTGTTCTCCTTGACAGGAGATGATAAAATTCCTTGGGAAAATAGGGTTGAGTAATCCATCCCAGAAGCTTTACACATAACAATAATTTACTACTTCCACCCCTTGGAAGAGTACTGATGCACTCTGTCAGAGCTCTGATGTTGCCATACGAGGTCAACAACACGTTTCAGAAAGGCTCTGAAATCTTTGCTCTGCTTTTTTTTTTTTTTTTTTGTGAGGGGGGAGATCCTCCCTGATCTGCAGCAGCCCTTCTTTTCCTAACAGAACAAAGTCCAGCTCCTTCCTTCCAGACCTAGACAGCCAACTTAAACCTACTGCTCTCTGCTCCACACTAACAGCAGAGAATGCCATAGCTGCTGCTTTTCTCTGGGCAACAGAACAGCAGAGAGAAGAATGGGAGGGACGCTGCTGAAACCTAGCAAAAGCATTTCTGGCTTTGTGCAAATAGGTAAACACACGCTTTCAAATTTTGAAAGTAAAATTTACTGTAGCTGCAAAGATGTTTGCTGTTAAAAGAAAGCATTGCCTTCTCCTGCTTGAAATCAATAATTAACATTGCATTTTCTCTGACATTCCTGAAATGAACGCAGATAATCATATATACACAAACAACAATGATCTGTCAATCACAGGCCATCACTACTTGTTCTAGAAGTGGACAAGGCCAAAATATGGGACAAGAGCCAGTAAGAAAAATAATACTGCAGGAAGCTTTCATGCTTACTGTAACCACAGCCTGAAGCATCAGCATTTCAGATATCAATAATTTACAGGAATAGATAATGGCAATAGCTTGGTTCAACTTCTCATATGCCCCACAGGAAATAAATTGACTCGGGTAACTGGAGTTACACTGCAGTGAGTTCTGAAATACCAAATTCTGTAAATTTGGGCCTAGTACTGTTTCTGATACTGCTAACAGATGTGAAGGTTGGGCTCAAGTCTGTTGATGTAAGGGAGAGTCTTGCCGTTTATTTCAACAGGCTTTTCACTGAGGCCCTTCATGGCATTTCTCAAGAGGCTTAAAGTACTAAACCAAATCATCAGCTTAGTCTCCAAAGAGAAATGCTTCACTTTGTCCATTCGCAAAAATTTAGCCACCTCTGGGATGTCAGGGAGCAAACATTAAACCCAGGTGAGACGCTACTGTCCCACTGGAATAAATGGGCATTTAATCATCAGTTCTGAGACTAATGTCCTATGGTGGCAACATACAAACACAGAAACAAGAGGAGGAGGATCCACAGGTGATTTAAGGAAGGTCTATACCCACTCTTCTCAAGTGAAAAGTAAAACGTACTTTAAAACTGAGAAATTTTAACATTGAGATAGAAGTACAGCAGCAGAAAGCTAATGTAATTGCTTTTTGTAGAAAAATTGCCATTTTTCTACAATGGCAATGTATTTTTAAATATCTTCAATTCTTTTTCTTTTAAATAAAATACGGTGAAATAATAGAACAAGAACAAAATGCTATCAAATTATAACGAAACCAGCTACTTTAATTCGCAGGTGACAGAACCAATACCACCTTCATGCTTTATTGAAATGTGTTATAGATGGGCTCAATTTCCTTATTCCCTCTGCTTCAGGACAGTTCACTATTTAAGACTGAGAAGCAACAGCACAGTACAGCTTGGATTGGTACTGGGCAAAGGAAAGTCATTAGAACAAGCAAGAGGCTGAATGATAAAGAATTTATACAATGTGTTCGTTTTCCATGTCTGACATATGTGGCACTTTTTACTAATCTGCTAATATCTATGTTCTCATCACTTTGAACCAAACTTACTTCTAACTCCCAGGTCTCTTTTCTATTGATTTGTGTGGCACCTTGTTCAGGCTCCAAGTAAGTGCCAACCCTACACATTCAAATGCCAAGAGATTATTTTTGAAATCATGAGAATCTAAATCAAATCAGACACTGTTTTTTTAATATATTGACCTTTAGTTTTCGTGACTTCTGAATGTTAGTTTGCAGAATCTGTCTGCAGCTGTGACATCTAGAAAGTCTTTCGGAACTGAACCGGACATTTGCAGGCGCTCGTGTGACTATTGATGCTTTATGAAACACAAGCAACATTATGAAACACATCATAACACATCTTAAGTTAATAAAGTAAGGCCTGTTGCAAGAGAAATCCTATCTAAACAAAACCACTCTGCCTGTTTGGGGGTTTTGAGCTAGATCTTGATATTTTTCTGTCCAAAACTAATATATCTTCTGGTTCATATGTAAGGGTTTATCAACAAATGGGTATTTACCAGTAAAAGATCAGAAAAAAACCTTAAGAAGGCAGGATCGACTTTTTGACATTGCAAAATTTCACTAATTTTTATTTCTGGACTGAAACCATTGCCACTGCGGCGCTGCTGTGGGTACATAGCTGATGGGAGTGGAGGAGGGGACAAGCCAGCCCTGGAAAGCCTTTCCCAACCACAGCCCTTGTGGTACGAAGGGGACCGATCTCTTTGTGTGTCCGTGAGATGCTGTGGACCTAGTCTGGGGTGGATGAGGAAACAGAAGTGGTGGGCCCATCCACACACACTTCTTTGGAGCGGACTACCTGTACACTCCAGCCTTCCAGAAGGTGGCTGTTATCCCACCAGGTTCCTGGCACACAAGGGTCGCACCAGGAGGGAATGTGTCTCCCAGACCCTTTTTGGGCTTTAGCCACTCCTCTGCCCCGTGGCTAAAGTGCTGATGCTCAAAGGTGCCTGGGTGCCCTTCTTCCATGGATTTGACTGTCCATCAAGCTGAAAGTAGCTCAAGAATGGCCTCATGTACCAGCAACACACCCAACCCATTGGTCTGATTCAAATCACGGGCTGTACATGCCCCCGTTACACACAGGGGACACGTACCCCACAGGTGATGCCATTTGCATGGGCAGCCTGAAACGGAGACCACTGTGCTCCTGACCACATTGGACACCACTCCCTTTGAGTGCTGTAGATGTAGTCATCACCTGGGTTGGCTCCACTAGGGATGTAGGCTAAATTACTATAATCTACCATTTCTGCTAGATTTTTGTAAGTGCTTAGTGCCTGCAGTCAGGTCGGGTATGTGCAAGAATCCAGCTGCAAATTAACCACTGGAGTGTTTTCTAAAAGCAGTTATGTTACTGGGTGGTAAATGCATTTGAAAACGTGGGAAAAAGAGACAGGCTACAGAGCTTGACAGAGCCAAGGTGTGCATCCTCAGGGCTGGTCAGCAGCCTCCTAACTCCACGCTTGGTCCCATCTCCACTTGTTGTCTGCCACCACAATTGAAAACAATGAGATCTAAGCACCTGTGAAGGAGCAACTCTCTCTTAGGTGTTCAGATAAGCTCTGAAATACTTTGAAAATGTCTCTAATGAAGAGTACAAGTCCTTTGAAAATCTAATGTACAAGAAATAAAGATCTCTGTCTCCCATCCTCTCCGTGGAAGAAGTCAATAAAAAATGGGGTGGGGAACAGAGGTTTCACCTGGCCATTTGTTATTAATCACAAAGGCGTCTTCTAATAAATCATCAGCTTAATTCAAACACGCTGAACTTACATTTCACTTAATTTCCTTTCAAAGTTGTTACAGGTAATACAACAACATAGTCATTGTTTTAACTCCACAGGGATGTTGTCCGGGCAGTATATTACAATATATGAAGTTAAAAAAGCCATGTTGCCAAATTTATATTATTACGTAATTTAGTTCCCAGTGCCATAAATCTCAGGTGGCCAGTTTAGCATTTTGAGCAATTCATCTGGAAAAGTGACAGTATATTTATTTCTACCTTATTTCTCCTCTGAGTTCACGTAATAGAAGTAACTGGAAAGCTATCGCGGACCTGGACTGTAATAAATACAGCACTGCATAAGATACTCAGAAGCCTGTGACAAGGCAAAAACATAAATGTAGTCCTCAATAAATCTCAGGTTTGGTATAGTACCTGTTGACCAATGCCATTTCCTCTGCTTAAATATTGTGCAAATGAATTCTGGGGCAGATTTACTGGTGAAGGGAGAGACTTGAGAAAGGGTTTCTAGTCCCAACCATTAATCTTAGTGGTGCAATGCACTCTCTCTTTTTCAGATGACTCGGGGTAAGTCCAAAGCTACTTTACCAATTACACTGGGGCTCTTCCTGCCCCTGGCATGTGATGTGCATCATAGATGTATATATCGTAGGCACATTATTCAGTGGCAGCTCGTGTTGTGCAATGCAGGTGATACATATATATATTCAGTACTTTTTGCTGATTGGTATAAACTGACTGTCAGTAATTTTTTATTAGGAAGCTCCAACTTCACAAAATTGACATTATGACACCCATAATATTTTCATAATCTGTGAAGGCTAATAAGTGTTATTATGGAGTAAGCACTCCCGTCTTTTCATGAAGTGCTTGATAGAATTGGACCTTCTCTAGAGGTAGGATATGATTAATATAACCTCACCCACAGATCTAAGAATACTTTGATTATTTGCCCAGATAATTAAAGCTGTTTACTGGTGCCATGAAAGACCAATTTAAACAGATTGTGAACCTTAGCCTAGGGAGCATTCAAGATTTCTGTAGCTTGTTACCGGCAAAGAGTGAATTTTAATACTAACATAATTATTTCATCATTATGAACATACTGAGGTTGGTACAGATGCCTTCTAAAAATGGGATTATGATCTAAGTGTGCTGCAGATATACAGAAAGCTGGCAGCTATTTCATGAGCTTGCCTCAAGGCTAGAAATAAATTATTCTTTAAGGAAATGTGGAACACTAACTATAACCTTTAAACAGCTAAGGGAATTATGTTAAGAAAAATAAACATGCACATGTATACAGCTTAGCAGAATGACCAAACTACTATCATTTGGGGCATCCAAACACATGTTAAGCTGTATGATTTCTTTCCTTGCAGGTTCTATATCACAATTTTCTTTCTTAATACTAAGTTAATCAGTATTCTCTTAGGCCTCATGGGAGAATTAATTATTAGAGGCAGGGATGACAGCCAAAAGGCACGGGGTGTAAAATCTTTGCACAGGGCTGGCAGGAAAAGAAGAGGATGTGTTATAGGGATATGTCTGTGTCGGGAGGTTACGCCTTTATCAGGTACAATGGAAATTTAGCTTGCATTATTTCTGTTCCTTTAACTCTCTTTGTGGGCATTCATATTCAGAAGTAAGAGAGATTTTTTTTGGTTCTGGGATTAACCAGAAGAGCTGTGGGGACTGAGGAGGAGTGATATCGGCAGCCACTGCTTCTGAGAAGGATGCTATGAGTTGCACAGATGACTTGCATTAACAGACTGAGTGGGTGCTCTTAATCCTCTTCAGTGCAATAGCCAAGGTTAGACAAGGTGATCAGTAAGCAACCTCTCCTGTCTTCACTTGGGTCACAGATTCAAGGTTTTCTGCATGTATGCAGAAGTAGCAATTGCCTTAAAATAAATAAATAAATAAATAAATACATACATACATATTTATGTGGGACTGTGCAGCAGTCCGAAATGTCTGTCTGCACACTCAAACCTCTGCATACTTCTTGTGCCCTTTCAGGAGTCTTAGTTTTCATTGGTAGCGAAGGTCAACAGATTTTATATGGAAAGGTTTTTCCTTCCAGTTTACATTTTGTTATAGAACTAGCTGATACAGACAAACATCAAACCATTTTCTTTTTAAAGGCAAGAAAAGGAATGGAGGGAATCCAGACTAGCAGTCCATTCACAGTTCCAGTAGGACCTCTCATTTTCTCCTTCTAATTGTTGGCATAACCTTCAAAATGGGCTGTCACTACTGCCCAGTGGCAGGGAAAGGTCTGTGAAACAATATACTCCCATAGAGGGCAATTACATAGATAAAGAAAAAGGAAGCCAGAAACAGTACTCGATTAATGAGATATGAAATAGTGGAAATGTGGCAAATATACATTTGAAGGGGAACATGTGAATTCATAAGGGGCCCATTTGTTCTAGTGTAGACATCCACTGATATTTTAACAGGATGTTCTGCTGGTCTACTATTATAATACCAAATTCCACCCAAGTATCACGTAGATCTATTATTTTTCTCATTAAAAAAAACTTTGCAGGAAATAATTTTAAAATGTTCCTCAATTCAGGACACTGAATTTGGTCTTTGAAAATGTTACGAATGAACTTGCTAAGGTAATACTTTGCCCCTCTTACTATGCCTGCCTCTATTTTGTTCAGCTGGGTATAGGATAGATGAAGCATAGTGGGCTACATGTTCTGTATTCTTGACAGCAGGAAACAAAACAGCAGGAAAAGAAACAAAACAAGAACCTGAGCTATTAAGAAAATCAAGAAATCTCTGCTAAATGAGTCAGCAAGGTCTAGATCCTAGCTCTTCACACAGTCATGTGCAGAAGTGACTGTGTCACAAGAAATCCTTTTAAAGAATTACATTTTTAGGTAGAAGCATGAAAATAAAAAATAGGGTTTTAACATCATTTGATCTCTTCTCCAGCATACTCTAATGCTTTGCTAGGAAGGACTGACATGCCAGGATGCAAGCCCCTTTGATTTTAAAGTAAATAGGAAATGAGAAAAACAACAGAAACCATCCCTAACCTCTAATTGCAAAATCGACTTTTGTTCAGTTTAGTTAACATAAAATTAAAATCAGAGTGAGCTTCTGATACATGAAATGTATTAATTAGAGTAAGCTAAGGAGGTATCTGTCCTCAGAAGACCATATGGCTTAGAAGTAAGTAATTCCACATCACTGGTTTGCTGGCAATAATGGAGTGAGGCGGAAGAATGAATTAATTTTAAATCACATCCATAAGGGAATGGATTGTTCAGAATGTTCTTTGTGCCACACAATGACTGTAATTTTAAACTGCTAATACCTTACAATGAGACCCATAAATGGGTTATTTCTTGCCTTTCATGGGGCCAAATTCTGCTCTTTTGATGTTCTCGTGTAGCTGTTATTAAGATCAGTGGAAGTCAAGCCAACTTTTACAAGTGTGGGGTTTGTTTGAAGTCTATTTAGACATAGTCAGATAAAGCTGGGCTGCCCAGCTCAGCTGTTCCTCCCCATGTGCCACAAAGTGCATGCAGCACTGGGTTGTGCAAATAGGGGGCTCTTGCCTAACTGCTCTCTCTTCCCATCCATAAGCAGTCTTTTGGGTCAGGGCTTTGCCTTCACTTTCTTTTCTGCAATCCTGGTTAGCTTGATGGATCACACTTTCTCTATCACAGGTTGCCTGTGCTGGGGCCAACATGCCTGATGAGCAACTTCCCTGAAAAATGTAAAATGTGAGGAAGTGTCCTGGGAGCATAGGATGCATCTGACAAAGCTGAAAGTACAGTTATTAATTTAAATAGTTCAAAGTATTGCACATCATTACCAGGAGTAGAAAGCTGTCGTTGTTTTGTTGCATGTTATGCATTGTCCCGCCAAGCCAGAAGCCTTGATCTGCGGGATCAATAGGAGATTAAAATCCCCACTGTGTTGGGAGCTATGTTATTCACCAGCAGCATCTACCATGTTGGCTGATATTGGCTGATTTATATATGGGAGCATGGATACAGGCACTTAATTAAATACAACTGAATTACAATGACCATAACTTTGAAAGACTGAAATTTAAAGGATAGCACTGCACGGCTTCGGTATTTGCTTCCTAGTTTCAAGCCTCCCTGACCAGAGAGGCACCACATCGTGGCCCCAAGGGCAGCTGAGCAGAGGGTGTGAGCTGTGACGCACACAGGGTCAACCTGCCCTGACGTGATGACTGCCCACAACCTTGGCAAGGCATAGCCCACCCCTGGGGCTACGACCCAAATGTGCAAAGGTAGTTACATGTCCTAAACCTCGCTGGTGTCACCAATGGGTGAGCCTCTCAAGGTCTAGATGCTGTTTAATCTACAAAAGGGTCTGCCAAACTACCTAAGGAGCACCTACAGCCATAACTGAAGCTCCACACATCCTGCTTAAGTTGCCAACTCACCCTGAAGACACCTGAAGCCCAGAGGCACCTGACTTCTCATTGGCAAAGGTCCCACAAATCCGCTGATGATGCCCTGAGCAGCTGTAGTCTGCAAACCAGGTGCTGCCTCGCTGATCCCGATTGATTGGCTGAGCTTCGTACAAAATGAGAGGGGATGTGAGGCAGCCCTCCGCTTTTGGAAAACAGCTCTACAGCTAGAAAATTGGGATGTAGGAGACCTGGGTTAAATTCAGTGCTCTTTCTGAAGGGATCTGAGTCCACCTCTAGGCAACTGCTAGCCATTATACTATATAGTAGCCAACCACAGAACATTAGTCATGTTCCCTGGCAGGACTGCTCCCTTTCCTGTAACCTATCTAAAATATCTAGACCACAACGAATGCTGTTTTAACTCTGAAAGCTATACTGTTTCACTTAGTATTAAACTAAATAAAGCATTTACTGGTGTGGGTAATGGCACTCAGGTTTCCCTGATCCACATTACTAAACAACAGAGCCAGGCCTGAGCCCCTTTGTAAGGTGAATATTTAATTTTTCCATGCCGGGCACAGGAGCTCCAATGAGAAGAACTCAGAGGAAATCACCTACTGTCAGAGGACAGAGTAATTCATTTTGTACCACTGCAGGCAAAGCTTTCGGGGGAGGTACTTTGGCTAAACCCTGCTAATGAATCAGCTGCACCTCTGTGCAGGTATGGCCTTGAGATCTCTACTCTTTTCTACAAAAGATAAATGCAAGATCAGGTTTATTAACTGTATTAATGTGGAGAAGTGGACAGAGAAAGACAGTATGATCTAGAGGGGGTCCATAGGAAACTGGAAGGAATTATACTGGTGCTTTCCCACATCATTAATTTTCATGTTCAGGGGTATTCTCCTCTGAAGGCTTTCATCAGCAATCATATACCATGCAAATGTGCTCTTTTTTTTCCTTATATGGTATCAGAAAACATGCACCTGCACATTTCTTTTTCCTGTATTGTTTTCCATGAAGTGCATTTGTAAAAGAATAGAATTGACTAGAAGAGCTCTCTGATGTTGTTAGTTCAGAGATAAGCATCCTACTCAATTCCTTTCTGTAGCTAGCTGTGTCAAAATGATGGAAAGAGGAAGAACAACAGTGGCAGAAAGAAGTTTGATGGGGTAAAGGAACAGAACAGAAAAATTGGAAGAGGCTAAAAAAACCTCAATGGTCTTTGCATATATATAGGCAGTTTAGAAAACATTGTCCTAGTAGGAATATATCCATTGAAGTCTAATCAGACCCTGAAATTCTATTAACAACAGCCTGGAACAACAGCTAGGTCATAAGAAAGAAGATCAGCTCAATTTTTTGTGGTGTTCACTGAGACTGAAACTTCAGCTCATGTCCCATAAGCTGCAGAACCTAAACTACAATGGGGGTCTGCTCAAAAATGAGCAATACTTGTCTGCGTACAAGCAGTAAGCTCCACCAAGGATTTTAAACAAGAAGCTCTTCAGAAAGGGATCCCCAACACAACTACAGCATGGCCTAGTTGCAGGGGGAACGGGTGCCAGGGTGGATGAATGAGAGCCTGGTGTGTTGGGAGCACGTGTCTGAGCCCAGGGCAAGCACAGCTCACAGAACGGCACTTGCCTCCTGCTTAGGACCGACTGACCTCGATCCCGCTGCTGTTGTGGGCTGTCCTCCCTTCTCTGTTTTCTGCCTTTGCAGCTCCCATGCAAAGCCAGTGAGAGACAAAGCATTGAGGTCTGAAGCAGCTACTGTTTGTGTCAGTTGGTGTAAATTGCCAGAGGAGGAGGCAACCTGTGGATCCTCTGTTTCTCCCTCACCTATCTCTGCTTCATTCAATTCTTAGTTTTCCTTATGAATGTAATAAAGATTCATCTTAGTGATGAGCTCCAGCCCAGTTCCACCAACAGAGAACCCTTCAGTTGCCCATTGCCTTTGTAAAGACATTACGTCAGCCATGCCAAAATATGCGGGCAAAACAAGAGTGACTTGGTCTTAACCAGTTCTCTTTGTTCACAGTGAGATGACTACAGTGCCCTCTTTTCTCAGCAGGGCATCCCCACTTTTTTCCCAGAATCATTGTGGCACATGAAGGCTCTCCACAAAGAAGCAAGAGATGAAAAATGAGTCATGAAGGGACTGTTGTGGGCAGAGGTAATGGCCGTAATTCTCATTTGCCCTGAGGTTGCTTTATGTTCTGCTGCACATGTGAATGGACCTCAGCGTGTACCTGAAAAAAATAAATCTGTTCATACCACCCTGGCACTGCTAGGATGCTGTCAGTAGGTCATAACGTGAATTGAAACAGTCTGTCTGTCTTTCGGCTGGGACTTGCACTGTGTTTTGCTTTTACTGGGTGCAGACAGTGTATTAATGGAAGAAAATTTTAACAGGACTGCACTGAGCAGCTCACGGAGAAACACAGACCCCTCATGGAAGGGGAACAAAATGTCTCAAGTCTGGCTGTTGGAAAGACACCCTGTATTCCCTGCCAGCACTTGACAGAAAAACTGCCAACCATAGCGGTCAAATGTGCAGTACTTCGACTTGCAGAATCTGTTGCTGCCACACTCTGCAAACACACTGTCCCCAAGCAGCGATTGCAGTAGATATTGTATCAACGTAGCAGCCAGCCCTAACAAACTTCTTTTTCTTCCCAGATACCCTTATTCAGCTGTCTTTGTTTTGCTCCACTGTAGTTTTACGTAAGAAAGCACAGAGAAGTTCAAATCCTCTGAAACTAGCCAGTGGTGGAGTGGTGTGGTGGTAAATAAAAGTGATGGCTGTTGGACAGCCTTGATTCTGTCCCAGACCCTGACTTATTTTGGGACCGTATGCAAGTCATTTAGTCACTTTGTGCATTTTCTGCCTGCACACTCTGCCTTTGCTTTGGCTGCTGAGACTGTCCTCTTCAAAAATGAGTCTGCATCTCCTGATTCTTGTGAACAGCACGATAAATAAACAAACAACAGTAATAAATGGCATTTCTTGAAAAGTGACTTAGCAACACAGGAGCAGATTGGATAAAACAAGGGTGTTCCTGTGCACTTTTACCAGGGGAGCAGTATGTACGAGCTAAGATGGATGTCATCCTCCCACTCCGTGAATCAGGACAGCTGCATCACGTGAGAAAAGACTACCAACTTGTGCAGCTCTCTGACTGTGCTGCAACACTAGCCAGCCCTGGAGATGATGGGGAGACTATTTAATAGCGCTGTGCTTCAATATGCTGAGAGAGGTAAACACTTCTAGGGTAAAGTGCTGCTGCCACATGGTCCCCTCCTAGATGATGAGAGTTGAAGAATGGGCCCTTATTGTTGCTCTAGGTAACACGGCTGCTCTGAATTATTACTAATCTTTACATGGTACCAGGAGTGCTGACACAAATTCAAAAGAAATTTTTAAAAGGCGGCCACAAAGATACAGCCGAAGAAAAAGATAACGGCCGGGACTTAAGTCAGAGGCAATCAAGCCTCCAGCTTCATTGCTTACTGTAGAAAATATGGACTGTAATTGGAAAAGTTTTAAGCTGTATCTCACAGCAATTTGTGCAACTGAGAAGCCTGATAAACACAAATTAGCCTTGCTTCGTACAATTTCAGAGTCATTATTGATCGTTCTAATGCATTACACAGATAAAATAAGAAGAAAAATGATGGCAACAGCATTTGGTATAATTTTTTTCTTTTTATCAACCCACAGAAGCTTTTATTTGGGGGAAATACAATGCTGAAATGTTTTCTCATATTTCAGGTTTACATTTTCTCAGAGAGTAGATTCTAAGTTCCAATCGTTAGACATCTGAAATGTTCTCATTTCATATTTAAGTTAAATATTTTATTCACAGAACTCTTGCAATTTTGTCTTTATGCATGTATACGCTTAACTGGAGAATAAAGGTCATAAGTGTTAGTCATTCATGGAGAACGATTAACCATTATGCAATAGATCCGCATATCTATTCTTAATATTCCTGTAAATTTATTCATTTTATGGTAAATTTAAGAAGCATCTACATTGCATTACTTTTCTTTTCAGATAAATTCTCTGTAAACAGCCAAGACTATAAAGCTAGCTGAAGTCTACGCTGTTTGGTCTCAAAAATTCAATACGCTGCAGTAAGCAGGAAAGATTAAGTGACTTGAGTTCAGTAGTTTAAAAATATTTTCCAAGTCTCCTCTGTGAGAGGCTTGAGATTGTTCACATGACTTTCTCCTGCAGAATTATGATCATAGAAAGAAAGCAATTACTCTTTCATACTCAGTCCAGAAAAGAAAACTTGCATTGAAGGAAAACCGCTGAAGTTGTACAGTTCAGCACTCCAGCAATAAGAGATACCACATTTGCCACCCATTAGCATCACTTTATCAGTATCGCTGTTTTACAGATGGGAAATCCTAACATGGAGAGATTAAGGTAAAAAATACCCACTAATTCTGGTTGCTCTGTTTGAAATACCTTGGACCTACTTTTTTTAAAGGATTTACTGTATATAGCAGCAGTTTCCATGGATTTCAACAGCATTTGAAAGTTCTCACTATTTCTGCAAATGAGACCCTGAGGTATCGAATCAGATATCCAGAAAATGAAGAAAACACAGTAAAAAGACCACCTGTGAAATACCTGCTTTATATGATTTTCTTTCCGCAATGCCTTTTTCTACATTTTCTTTCTGCAATGCCTTTTTTCATTAACAGCACCTCTTCCAAATCCTGCATGTCTCCCGAATTCTGTGGCTGGTATCCTACAGAAAAGGAAGCCTCGCTCATAAAAAATTGCACACCACCAGGAAACTGAAAATTGAATCTAAAATTAGTTGATGCTTTCCTATATGAAATTTTTTGTCTTGTAACTTGGTGGTGTATTGAAAGCAAATAATTTTGTGGAATGTACTGGCTTGAGTGCTTTAATTTTTTTTTTTTTTGCTTAACTACAAAATGTTAGATTATTGTAGTTTCAGAATAATACAGTTACACCTGTAATTCAAAATCACTTATTTTAGATGTATTTTATTTTATGGTGCAACAATGTTTAAAGGGATAAATGTCAAAACTATATCCAACTTTTTGAACATTATGACTGAGAAACTATCACCTGACTTGCCTTTTTTTTAAATATAATTTAGTCTAAAAAGAGATCTTTTTTTTTCAATTCTTTGGTTTCCTTTGCCTTTTCAGAACATTCCCTCCAGCCCGAATCATGGAATTTTAGAATTTCCTACAAACTGGAAAACCTAGGTCTTGCAAATGTCAGAGGGCACTTACACACACATGTGTGAAGTCTGTTTTTAAAGTTGAGTGGTCTGGGCTCTTTTTTCCCGCTTCTTTGCTCCTCAATTCCCATTTTCCTCACTGCACCCTAAGACCTCACTGTATTCATTTTCTGGCCTCCTTCATCTTCTTCATCCAGCTCTGTTGGTCCTTATTCACAGTCTTTGTTCCCATCCCACTCATGACATCTTTTTTTTCTATTGCTTGCCAGCCGCCTCCCCTCTTTCTCTCTCCTAAGGAGCTCCTTGACAAACTCCCCTTTTCTCCACAGGCTCAGTTTCTTCTTCCCTTGCTTTCAGATGAAGCAGCTTTTTCTTCTGAGGTCCAGCACAACGGCACGGAAAGCTCTGAAACAATCTTGTTGCTCATAGTCCAGTTGGCCAAATGAAGCAGATACGCTGCTGCTTACAGCTGTACTTGCTGGCAGATGTTGTACAGCATCACACTGGATTGTGCTCACCATAGAGAGGAAGTTTGGGGAATTTTACCTGTTAGCAATGACCATATTTAAACGGTCATTTTTAAACAGCTTACTGCTTGTACAAATACAAGATATACCTCCCTGTCATAACAGTCTCTCCCCACCAAACTTCTTGACCTTGCTTCAGGTAATGAGGAAAAGAAATTAAAATTACTGATGCTTAAAGAAAAAGACTGTCAAGTATCATTTTGTTTTTCAACTTATGTGTAACAACCTACGTTTCTCAGGCATTATCCTTCAAAACAGCTAGAATCTATGGAAAAATAAATAACTAAATAAACCCTACAAAAGCAGCCAGAGGCAGGCACCTTATCAGCATGAAAATTTTAAACATTAGGAGTTAAAAGCTTGACAAAGTTATAAGAAACTGAGGGGAGTTTCAAGGACAACATCCACCAATTTTAATAATAGGCAGTGCTATCTGCTCCACTGATAATAAAATACAAAATAAAATAACCCATGAGTAAAGCAATGTGTTAGCAACAGTGTTAGCAGATATTCGTCTCCCTCTGGTCAAATCCTTCCGGCCCAACATTAAACCTACAGGCTAGTAAAAAACAGTTGACAACATGCTTTGGGATTGAATTAGAGGCTTCTAGCTTCTAAAGTTACCTTACCCTTTTTTTGCTCAAATCACACAAGCATATGCTCAAATTTCCACGGGTAATATGAATCCTGCTTGAACCTGAGCTGACCTGTACAGAGCCAGCTAAAATGCCTAGGTATTTATGTTACAATTTATAAAGAAAATCCAGACAAACCACCCATGGAGATGAAGGAACCGGCAGTGAGCAGGACATACTACAAAATAATTTGTATTACATGGCAGTCTAGACAGAGTTCCTGAAGGATGCTTTAAAAGGTGCCAACATTGTATCTCTCCTCACCCATTATAAAAAACAAAAACAAAAACAAAAACAAAAAAAAACCAAAAAGAGGGAAAGGGAAAAGTTGTGGCTTAGGTATATTTTGCATGAGTTTTGCTGAGAATATTCCCTCTCAGCAGAATAACAGTGACTGGTAATGACTGAAATCTTATTTCTTTTGTAGCAGCATTTGGCTTTATTTGCATCAATCATGAGAGTTCATTCAGTCTTTTTTATTAGGTTGGGATGTAATGAATACAGAATGGCTGGCAGAAAACTCGGTCTGCTCTGGAGGAACAAACTGTGTGGGCTGAGTCTCATCAAAGCCATTGTGCTGATCATGGTTATGCATATAATGGTTAATATCTGTTCAGGAAAAAAACCACTTTCTTTTGATTTCTTTTTTTTTTAATTATTTTTAAGGAGGAGTGAATGTCTCCTGACTCTGCCTAGTCCTCTATTCACTTGTTGAAAAAGAGCCCTGTTTTAAATTTGGCTGAAAGAGGGATATAATGGTGTTCACCGGATAAGATGAGGCTCTCAATCTCTACTCCTCACAGTGAGCTAATTACAGGTCTTGGACAGCTCAACACACTATTTGACTGTGGACTAGTGCAGTCATTAGTGCCTGTGCTCTTGAGTCCACTGAGGTGTGTGGTTTGGGATGTCCGTGAGTTTTGACAAAGTGGTCCATCCTCTCAGAGGCCAGTTTGTGAGCTGCACACGAATCCACGCACGAAGCAGCTGCAGCCCAGCCTCCAGCCCCAGGTCCAGCCTCAGCTAATATTCGTTGCATGGTCTGACATTAACTGTTTATAAATTGCCACCAATAATTATTAGCTAGCATACTCAATGGAGGAGGAAAAGCATCATGAAACAAAACAAAAGGTGTCAAACGACAAAATGCAACAACATATTAACATACTAATGCATCTAGAATTTGCCACAGATACAACAGACTCTTGGAAGTCATTCAGGCAAGAATTTGTTTTCTTCTAAAAGGAGGTGAAACTATGGAAAGGCATAGTGAGATGAAGGTCTATATCTATCTTAACATATTGGGGCCAAACACATTATATTTGCAGGATCCAGGGCACATATTTCACTCACCAGCCTAAAACTTAGTGAAAGAGAGCAAGCCATGACACAGACATAGGGAATACTCCACTCCTAGAATGAATGACTTGTTTGCAAGATCATTGGCTTCATACGTGAAATCAAAAAGGGAGAAATTTTTGAAGCATTTATAGCAGACTTCAGTCCGGCAAGTCTGACATGCTGTTTGGAGGGTTTGTACAATCTCTAATGTAAGATCAGATTGTAATAGGCCTCAGAGACATGGAACAGAGATAAAAAATAGTTTTGAAAACAGACTTAAAGATAACAGAATGAGCAACTGAAATTTGCCAGCCTGCAGAATGAACTCAGATCAGATTACAAGTTTTGATTTCTCTTTTTTCTGCTCCTCGGTGCCACAGTGGACTAGGTTTTAAAGCAAAATAAAACAAAACCCAGGAACATGCAGAAGCAAAATAAAAGTGAAACTGCAAGAGGCAAAAGCGTTTTCCAGACTGGAACAAAGAATGTGAAGAGGACAGAGATAAGCACAGAACTGAGCACTAACCTGCATTTGGCAGAGTTGCTCTCTCTGCAAAGAAATAAAGCCATCAGAGCACAGCCTCACCGACAGTACCTAAGGAGAGAAAAAGGTATACATATGTAAGGAAATAGATTAGTTAGTTGTAGAAATTGCTCAAAAAAAAGTCACATCCGCTACCTGGAATACTACCTGGAAGCTTCAACGCTCAGGAGATCTCACAAGTGAGTGTGGTATCTGAAGTTTGAGTGAAAGGTTTGAAGGGGAAACATAGGCATAAGGAAAGATATAACAATGACACATTGCAGAAATTATTCCCAGAGTGGGTGGATGTGAATGGGGCATAAAGGTAAGACTCAGCCTTGAAAACAGAAAGTTTGGAACTGTTTCAAAAATTCTAGGGCTGAATACATGTAAGATACTGAATACCAATTACAGTTCATTTTATAGAAGAACAGGCAGCAAAGAAGGTGGCAAACATGGAGATTCAATAAAAAGAAGGAAAAGAGTAGCCATGGTTTCAGCAAGTAGCCAAATACGGGAAGAAAGCCTTCTCAACTTTTAGAAAGCGTGGTAACAAAGAAAAATGTATAGGAATGTATGAAAAAGCAAAGATATAAAAAGTATCACTTTGCTACTACTCATCTAAATAAAGCCAAAAAAATTTTAGTTGGTATCAGATTGGTTTAGATCTGTTAGTGCTGGAACAGTTGTGAACCGCTTCTCAATTTGCGTTCCCATTACACAGAAATAGCACTGACTCCCCATATATTTCCCCATCTACACAACTGAGCATCACGTTAGGGTTTTTTAGTCGCAGAATTTTTCAGGAACCTTTTATTGAATGCTCGTCCACTGTGACCATTACATCTTGTGCAAAGTTTCTGCTTTTAAATTCTCATATGTTTTGGCTGGCCTTTCACCTTCCTCTAGATTAAGTGCGGGGACTGCATCTGGGAGACAAGCTTTTTGGAAACAGCCTGGCTTACTGAACAGTAAAACTTTTCTGTTAGGCTGGCACCACCTAATCATTACTTTCCACTTCAAATATTTGTTCCACCTTAAAATGTCATCAGTGACATTTATATTAATTGCTAGATGACAGATGAGAAGGATCGTTTTGCCTCTAGACACAAAATTCCTGCT
>NW_008825409.1:1072458-1083273 GCF_000699105.1 Pygoscelis adeliae | reverse complement strand
ATCATGAAAATGTTACTTTATTTTATGACAGAAAAGTGGGACACAAAGAAGCCAGAAAAAAATAACACTTCTAATCTTTAATCAGCCATTCAGATTCATTAATGGAGAAATGCCAGTGCAGGGAATTTATGCTCAGTCTCAAGAGGGAGCATACTCCGTACAAACAAAGCCTTTGGAAAAATCCTAGTCTTCACCGAGAATGTATCACTGGCCTTTTTTAAATGCTTATAACTTGGTTAATATGAGCAGATTTTCACAGAGATGGCATAAGAAAAAGCTATAAGCAACAGATGTCAGGGATCTCCTTGTGGGGAACACTGGGCAATTTTCAGTAAAGCAGGATACAATACAACTAATAAGCATTATTGAGCAAATAGACGTTGACCACAGCTTTGAGGTGGATCTGCCCAGGCTTTTGTCTCCAATGGACTCTCCCTTTCTCCGAGACAAAAGGCTTTAAAATCAGAGAAGCCAGGTTTTACTGTAGTATTAACTAAGATCCTTAACTTTTCTGAAGAGAGAAAATCCAAAGTGACTATGACAGCTGGAGTATAAATATCAATAATTAAATTAAAAGGTTCATAAATAACTCCTCCTTCCCACGGTGTCCTTGCAGGTGAGTCATTTCCTCAAACCTAATTTCAATGACAATTCAGAGACTCTCTGAGTTACAGCAAAATATCTGCCTAGCAACTTCTGGTCCCCAGGACATTTTTCAGGAGGACTTTTCTGTCTGCTGCCTGAATGACCCGCAGGCTCCCAGCTCCATACTTGCATCTTCCTTTCTGCCACATTCAGTAGGCCCAAACATTTTGGCCCCAGAGACAGGCTCAGTTCCCCAGCACACCGGATCAATCTCCCCTCCCTCCTGGGAATTTCACTCAATTCAGGCTTTTTAAAGAAACATAACACTATTGCAAATATATATATATATTAATTTATAATAGTATTGTGCATCACTGTTGTATGTAACTGAGGTCATGAAACAAAGCTGATTGATAGGAGCTTGATGCAAACAAACCAGAGGAGATAGCTCTTCACACAGAATGCAGCAGAGTCCTCAGACTCCTTCCCAAAAGATATTTTGGATGCCAAAAATTTTACATGGGTACAAGGGGAAGCTGGACAAGTATTTGGAATAAAACTCCACTGAAGGTTGCCACGCTCAAGTAATCTTCAGAGCTGCAAATAGTTGGATGCTGGGAGAGTATGAGGGTAAATATCATGCGCTTGCCCTGTTCTTTTCCCTGGGAATCAACTTATGGCCACTTCTGGGACAGTATACTGGACTAGCACTTTGGTCTGAACCAGCACAGCTCTTCATAGGTTTTTGCATAACAAAGGAAAACTCACAAAGTATTAGTATTCCAAACCAAACATGTGGACGCTTCCAAGCTCAGCTCACAGTGCGTCTTGTGCTTCTCAGCACACATATATCTTGGTAGGACTTTATTGATACAGTACATACCACTGTCACATCACTACAGCAGATTCTCATTAAGAAATCTAGCACACGTATCTGTATGTACATGTGCATGTATGTATGTATAATCTATCAATCTATCTACCTACCTACCTACCTACCTACCTACCTATCATTTTTTAGCCCATCCCTTTGTGTTCTGAGCATCTTTCAGCCAGAAATCTATTCCTTGCTCCATTTATCACAACCAGCATCAATCTCAGAGTGCAGGATGCAGGAAACACCAATTACAGCTTTTTATTCTGCAGGTGAGCTTACTTGTTAAGTTTTGTTTTGTTTCCAGTCATGGCACATTTGCTGCTTTTATTCCTCAGAATCCCTAGCTTGGATTATTTTTCCTCCAGTTAAGGGTTGCTTCACATAAAAGCAGGCTGCAAACATATCATTTTTAGATGAGCCACCTGGATATTATCATTGCTGTTATCATTTCCCACTTTTGTATCATTGCGTTTCTTTCTTTACCAGATGTTTACAAAGTCTCTGAGGATCACCTTTCTTACCATTTGCTGAGAGCTTGAGCACCAAACTCCGTTTTAATTATTTCAGGGCTGGTCACTTCTTTTTTCACTAGCACATTAGAAGATAGTCAACCCATAAGGGATGGCTTCTCAGTCTGAGAAACTGATCTTTCCCTCAGTGAATCAGCAACTACACATTAGGGTTGAGCCCCAAAGAGGGAAGGAAACCTTGAGCATAATGAAATGAATGTTATTTTGAAAATACTCTTTATGTTTCATAAATATCATAATGTGGACCAAATGGGAAGTTTCACTGTAATATACAACAAAACATAGACTTCTACTATGGGCTTTTTTATTTAAATCTACCTATCACCCACTAGCCTGTGAAGTGTGTAGCTCAGAGTGACGTGCCAAGATCCTGACACCCCTGCGGAGACACCAATCTGCACGACAAGAAGAAGGATTTGCTGGTGGCTGGACCATCAGCACCAACTACCAACATCAGGAACTACATGAAACTAGAAAGCAAGCCAAAGGAGTGGCCAGCACTTGAATACCAGGAGATTAAATCAACACTGCAGGATCCAGGACAAGGAAAAAACACCAAATCAGGGGCAAATTTGCAGTCTGAAGGCACAATGAGCAACAGCTAGGCAATGCCTAGCTGGACAGGTTTACTTACACTTAGTTATGAGGGAAGAAGACAGGGAAGGCTTGCTACTGCCAGCCCCAAAGGGCCAGTAATCTAGATAAGAACATAAACTATTGATCTAAGACTCCTCTTGAGGTATCAACTGCAGAAACTTCCGAATCCCAAACAGATCAGATAGTCCAAAAGCAGTACTGCTGTAATTACTGCTTGTTGCAGATTTTTGAGTAGAGCTCAGTCCACATAGGCCTTGTAAGGTAGTATAATTAAATTGTGCAAATGGTACAAATACTGAATTTCACCAAATTCTGTCTTTAGTTGCACTGAAATAACTCATTATGATCAGCAGTTTGAAACATATAAGCAAGGGAGATATTTAGTGTCTCCTAACTACCTAACTGTGACAGAAACCAAAGTCAGCCAAGGTTTTGCAATGGAATGCCTAGACCTTTTCATTATAATGAGATCCCCAAAGAAGACGGAAAGACCTTGAAACTCAGAAAGCAATGTTTTATTAGACTGTGAACCAAAAACAAAAAATTGAATAGAAAAAACTCAAAATGACCAATTCAAGCAGAATAGACATAAAAAGCATTGCTAAACTGTTCCTCAGTTACAGGCTTGGTTTCGGTCAACTCAATGACTTTCTAAGTTTGTCACAAACTTGACTAATCCCCCCGATCCCTAGGAAGTCCTTTCCACCAGCCTCCGAAGTCTGTCTGTTCCTCCTGAGCTGCAGGCTCCCAGCTCTATGCCGTAACCCTTCTATGTGCCACACTCAACTGTCTTGCAAAGTTTTTCCACCCATGTATGCCCAGCTGCTGGATAGACAGGAACCATCTGCTTTACCCTCCAAGGGGCTGCACCTGACCTAGCCTTCATAAAGGAACATCCCACAACTGTGAACAAAGGAGTAAAAAAATTAATTCCTGTCCACTATGCAAATCTTCAACAATTTAATGATAGCCTGTTTATGGATTTTAGTATAAAGGCAAATGCTAACCCTAATAGATGCAACACCACCCTAAAATTAGTTTTTCTGCAATATAACACTTAGGCAAAACAACACTGTTACTAACCATAACCATATATATTTGACAGTAAGGATGACTATGTCAGCCATAGCCTTTGTAAAGATCTGATAAAGGAAGAGGGGGCGTAGAGCAGCAGCAATTACATTTTACACTTCTTCGTGAAGTTGATGCAACACAAAGTAATACGTGTTCTTTAAATGATAAAACACAGTAAATACATAATGTCTCAACTGCCACCATTGTGGAACTGGAACAGAAAGGGATGCCTGAATGAAATGTCTTAGAATAGCACAAGACACTGATACACTGGGAGAGGAAAGCAGTGTAAAGTTTTGAATATGGGTATAAGGTGGTGTCCTGGTTTCGGCAGGGATAGAGTTAATTTCCTTCCTAGTAGCTGGTACAGTGCTGGGTTTTGGATTTAGGATGAGAACAATGTTGATAACACATCGATGTTTTAATTGTTGCTAGGTAGTGTTTACACTAGTCAAGGACTTTTCAGTTTCTCGTGCTCTACCGACTGAGAAGGCTGGAGGTGCACAAGAAGCTGGGAGGGGACACAGCCAGGACAGCTGACCCAAACTGGCCAATGGGATATTCCATACCATGGGACGTCATGCTCAGTATATAAAGCTGGGGGAAGAAGAAGGAAGGGGGGGACGTTTGGAGTGATGGTGTTTGTCTTCCCACGTAACCGTTACGTGTGATGGAGCCCTGCTTTCCTGGAGATGGCTGAACACCTGCCTGCCCATGGGAAGGAGTGAATGAATTCCTTGCTTTGCTTTGCTTGCATGCGTGGCTTTTGCTTTACCTATTAAACTGTTTTTATCTCAACCCACGAGTTTTCTCACTTTTACCCTTCCGATTCTCTCCCCCATCCCACCATGGGGGAGTGAGCGAGCGGCTGCGTGGTGCTCAGTTGCCGGCTGAGGTTAAACCACGACAGGTGGTTACGTGGAAGGGCCAGAAAAGTGAGGCTGACAACTGAATGTATGCTAACCATGGCAGTTCCTCTGGTTCAGTGTGAGGTATGAAGGATGAGAGCTCTACAAAAGCATAGAAAAGCATAGGCATGGGAGATAAAGAAGAAGGGGAAAAGGACCTGCATCTCATACGGAATCAGACCCAAGCAGCTTGCACATGCCTTATGCAAAGGAGTTACTGGGCTTAAGTTCAAGGCCAGTGCTGAAAGTACATAGCATAAACCAGTCTGTCAGACTCTGCATGGGATTTTAGAGATCTGATGTTAATAGGAAGGCTGGGTGCCTTCCCATTCCACGATGGCTTCTGTGATCAGGGTGGCTCTGGCCTGAAGAAAGCAGGGAGATGAGCAATGACCTGGTATGCTTCTACCTCTTGCATACCCTTTAGCTTTAGCATGGGGGGAAACTAAAAGGAAAATGCTACATTACGCAACAGCCAGCATTATATGAGCTACCAGCATGACTGTCAGGAGTGGGAAACTAGTGGGCTCAAACGGCAAGGATCCAAAGGAACAGCTAAAGGCATTTTTTTTGCCTGCCATATATGAATTAAACCATTAAAATGATGTTTCAACTTAAATAGTATCAAGCTAATTTATTTCAATTTCATTAAGTAAATTAAACAATCAAACTTTTTAAATCATGCCACAATATAAAAAAAATCGGTAGGTCCATAGGCTCAAATTTGAAATCACCAAATCAGCATAACATGTTCAGATTTTATAAAGGAAAACTCTAACCTGACACAGACAGCACCCCTTAAAAGTGGGTACTTTTGCAGTGTAATGTAAGTGGCAGTATCCCTACATGAGGTTGGAGTAGACTAGTAAGATGCAAACGTTTGAAGATAGGGTTCTCCATAGCCAGTAAAGATTTGGCAATAATATTGAATTAAACACGCCTTGCACTTGGCTCACTGAGAACATTTCATTTCAGCAGAATTGCAATGTTCACTATTGACTGAAACCTTATTATTTTTGTTAAAATTGTCTAGTAATTGGCTTTATTTGCTTCAGTCGTGGGAGTTCACTCAGTCTTTCTTTTTTATTAGTTAGGGATATAAGGGCTAGCAAAAGCTCTGTCAGCTTGGGAGGAACAAACTGTGTGGGCTGAATCTCATCAAATTCACTGATGTTATGCTGATCATGTTTAATATCTGTTCAGGGATGTAAAAACTTTTTACCAGGAGTGAAATTGTACTGACTCTGCCCAGTACCCATGAAAGGAAGCTAATCTAAGGACAACTGAGGGAATACTACTCACTTGTTAAAAATTCCTATTTTAAAGAGATTCTGAAGTTGGCTCTAAGCAAAGACACTTTTTCCAGATTAATAACCCTCTCCTTTCTCAGAATCTTGAGCAGATTTACACAGAGCCCTAAAGTCAGTTCATAAAATGTGTTTAAACTGGCAGAAGAGAACTTTATGATAGAAGAAAGTTCACTCTTTTTGAACATATACAAAAATGTACTCAATATTTCTATTATATAAGGGAGCCCAAACCTATGGATGTGTTTATTATTCACTACCTCCTTTCTGTTAAAATATATTTTTATATATTTTTATATAAGCCCTCCCTTATTCTCAAATTATTCCATTTCATACCAAAGTGGTGAAAGAGATGCCTCTTTTTAAACCTCTCCTTTAAAGAAAATAAATCAAGAGGCTAGAAGAGCGTTGTATAGCAATTTATTCGCAGCTCTGAGTTTCCAAAAGATGTAAAATCAAAAAGAGTCTGAGACTTGCATATGCAGGTCCCTGAAGAAGTGAGACAATCTTTAAACCTGCTTTCTCCTTTTCAGGTGCTTGCAGAGCTCCTCTGCTGTTCCTCTGCCTGATCTTCTCCCTCTGAGATCTCAAGCTGCCAGTCTCTCTCCTTTCATTTCTTTGTCTCTCTGTGGTATATGCGTATGTCCCCCGCTTCTCTGCCACCACACTTTTCTTACATCTGCCGAGGATCTTTCTTGTTTTCAGGCACCCCTTCAGCTGCAGCAGAGCCCTCCCTTTTACACCTGCAATAGCCCAGCAACCCCGGCAAGTGTCTGGGAGTGGGGGACTGAGGGCTGCTGATGGGCAGTCAGCCACCCTAACCAGCTGTGAGACCTCCCAAGTCCTGTCAAGCCTCCCCTGTTCCCTGAGTATCGATGAGAAAATGCCTCCTGGCTGCTGCAGGATGAAGGCTGGACAGTCGGTGGGGCACGAGGAAGCTAAAGATCTGATTTCCAAGATCCCAAATGCTCCTCATGAGGCACAAGGTGCCCTTGTTGAGCACTGCCTTCTGTGGGATGTTGACTGTGTTCAGTAACTTTTGGGGTCAGATACATACTGCAGCTAAAAGTTCTGGGCCTGTTCATATAGCTTATTTAGCAGAACTAGAATCCCAGGTGATTAGTTTTCTGAGGAAAATCTTCTACTGAAATATTCTGTGTCACATTCCTCCTATCCTTTAATCTACAGGCAGTGCCTTGAAAACTTATTTGGAGGTAATTTGAATTTAAAAGATGGAATAAATCCACCCAAATCATCCCAACAGTAGCTGACTTCACTAATCAAGAAAGATTTTTACATAGCCAGGGATCTTTCATCAAAGACATCATGAAACCTTCAGTGGAGTCACTCAGGACTTTGCAGGATATTATAAAGCATCTTTCATGCAAGCTCTGTCCACAATTCATTATTAAACTAAGTAAGACTGTCAGAAAATGAGGATGAGGTTGGGCAAGTCTTGGTGAATGTAAGGGGCTGTGGTCTTGTACAGAGCCTCAAACAATTCCAGCACCCATACTCCACCCTGACATCCCCCATGGCCAACCCCGGAGGACAGAGCCTGCTGCCCTCAGCCACGTTCAGCCGTACTCACCCGGTAGACGGCACAAACGCTCTTGCGAGCACTGTGAGGTGGCATGTTTGTTCTCACCACCTGATTTTTATACCCGTAATATTCAGTTTATGAACTAAAGGGCTGCCTCTGTTGACATTTTCTGTTTGTTTTTGATTCGGAATTTTTGCCTATGACAGTGCTGACTGCCTCAATTCCTAGATTAAAATCTCAGAGACATCTCACCGAGTGGAAGGATTTTAGCTTGATCCCTCACTGAAATGAGGCTTGTTTCATCGCTCATTCTGCATGTGTAGGTACAAGCTGGTCTCCTGCTTTCTAATCCATTGCTGAATTTCAATCAAATTTGACAAAGATTCTGTGAGTTTGGTGAAGGCAACAAGCTAAAGGGCCGTTAGTTCCCCACTGTGAAAAAGACAAATAAGATCACCAATTTTTAGAAAATCAGAGACTCAAGCAGTTGAGGGAGAGAAAGAGAGTAAGAGAGAGATGTTGAAAACCCGGGTTTTGCTTCCTCTGTCCAAACAACTACTTGCTCCGTTGTGTCTTTCTGTTCCTGAAGCCAAGACCCCCATCATTCCTGCCACATCAACCATCACAATTTCACATGTTTTATAGGGAACACAATGCATTCTGGTTTCCAAAACTTTTTTTTTTTTTTTTTAATAATTAGAGAAAAATCTGTGGAGAAAGCAAGAGCTGAGAAAAAGAGCCTGTTACTCCCTATGAACTGAAACGATGGGATTTTGCTGAAGTTGTCCTGGTGATATCTTATGTGTCAGCAGTCACCACTGGGTGAATTATTGACAGTTACTGCTCTGCATTATTTTTTTCCTATCCATTGGCTCTGTAAATACTGTGGCAGGTGACGAACTGCATGGTTCGATGCTCAGCTCTTACTGACCAAAGGGCTTCCAGGAAACACTGAGTTGCTCAGAGACTTAGCTGTGAGGCAAGTACGAATCACGTTTGACAAAAAAGAAAAACCTTGATTAATAGAACAAATGTGAATCTTTTCTGCTTATGGTTTAGGGTAATCCTTTGTGTCCTTGAATTAGGAAGGCCAATGTCATGCCAGCTGTATTGGCATGCTTGAAAATTCAGCCTTTAGCACAGAATAATGATGAAACTTGGCTTTATAGGAGAAAATCTGATTGAGTTCCAAAGATGAAAATATACCCCCCCAAAATAGAAATAATGTTAGTAATTAGCTAAAAAAGAGTGAAATTCAATGACTTAATAGTACCATTCAAAGAGTTTTAAGCTGTTTATAATTAAGAAAAAGTTTAGAAGAACAGAATATGAACTCTCCTGTTATGAATGGAGGTAGTTTGTTAGGGGTGTTTTGGCAGCAAAGTAATTCCCGAAATAGAGTACTGGATTCACTCCCAGCTAAAAGGAGCAAAACTTGCAGATGTTGCTAATGCAGACAAAAACCAGAACATATATATGTGACCAGATGCGGCAATTCTAAGAATTGCATCTGGCACAGAACTTGTTGTTGTTTTAACATCACACCAAGAAGTGTTACTCAGTACTTACGTACCATATCTTTCAGAAGGCCCTGATTCAGCACACAATTTAAATACATGCTTAACTTAAATATGTAAATGGGATTACTCATATGCGGACGGACGTGTTTAAGTAACTTGCTGAATCAAATCATAAAAGCCCTAACAACCTGATCTGACTATGAGTCAACTGACTAACAAGATTCACCATTTTTTCCTGGAGACAAAAACTCTTTTATTTTTCTGTACTTTATTTGCTGCACTCTATTTCCTTCAGATTTATTTCTTCTCTTGGGTTTTGGTTTGCCTGCTTCCTATTGTTATGTTCATCAAATATTTCATATACAAGTGCTTTCCAATATAAGGCAATCAATCCAGAGCAGCATATTTGCAGTAATATATAATTAACTGAGTATTTTTCTGGCATGCGATGGCTGTAGGATTTACAAAATTATTTTCTGCATGCATTTATGCTGATAAGCTGGAAAAGTAAATAAAATTTCATGCAAAAACCTAAGGAGAGCAATAGATGATAGTTATTTGGCCTCACATTATGCATAACTACATTTTGGATCTTCAATTATATTCACAACACAATAAGGAGTCGTTAGGAAATTATGCACTTCACTACTTTCTTCTTTCTTCAGTTCTGGACTGTCCCATTTGTCTTGCATTCATGAATATTCTGTCTGAGGACTACCAGCAGTAGGGCAATGCAAAGGCCTGAGGGCATTGATTGATCATGGGAAATCAGCAGATGACAATGTTTCCTTAAACAAACAAACAAACAAAAATACAACACACCATCTCCTGCTTCTAACAAAGGAGGTAAAAGACTCATTGGTCAAATATTAGCATAACACTTTCCCCTTTTTTGTTCTTACTTTACTTCTCTCTTTCTCCGTGATTCTCTTCAACACTAAGACCGCTCAACCCCATCAGTGCAAAGGAAACAATACAAAAGCATCGCTTGTTCCCATTGCCACACAGGAGAACTGACTGGGAGACACATTCAGAAGGGTCATCGTCTTCCCGCCCCGCTGCTGGCCCTGCCTTCCTCACTCCCTGGCCTCCCTCCTGACCACCCAGGTCTCCCATTCTCCCTTGTGCCAGATCTGGCACTCCTCACTCTTTTCCACGAGCCAATTTAACATGCTAACTCAGCAGAGAGCTAGCCAGGGTTGTCACTGCTGTTGCTTTCTGCTGTCAGGCAGGTCCATGGAAGTTCACAGACAGGTCTGGTGATCACCAGAGCCAGCCCAAGACAAGTGGTGGGAATGCATGGCCATGAGCAGGGAGAGGGGGGAAGTGGGAAATCCCTCACTGAACAGCATGCAGCTCTTCAACTGATCCACAAAGCCGTATGCTTAAGATGATGCAGGTTTCCCAAAGATTTGAATGAGAGCCACTGGCCATATTCACTTCTGCCAGAGAAAATTTCCATATGTGGTCAAGGGAACAAATAGTGCCATGTCTCCTAAGGAAGAGCACCAGAGTCCCCACTTCCACATGTTCTGCAAACAATGCAGCGGACAGCTGGGGACTGGAGGGAAAAAAATATCACAGCAGGTTGGCAATAGTTTACATGCAAAAAGGGGTTTAATTCTTTAAACTGTTGGTAGTGAGTTATTTACCTAGCTCTAATGCTTTACCTACAGGACTTTATAAGAACATTACAAGGATTAGCTGATGTTTGTGAAGTGCTTTATGGATGAAAGTACTAAGTGTCCAGGACAGAGGCTACTGACACCAACTGCTTTCTGGCATTTGGCATTATATATGCAAGGGAAGCAACGAATTTAAACAGGTTTACTAAAACCCATTTGATTAGAAAATGTCTTGCGTGAAAATGCTCG
>NW_008825409.1:1070521-1072436 GCF_000699105.1 Pygoscelis adeliae | reverse complement strand
GGAAAGAGGACAGTCCATTCCCTTGTTCTGGTGCAGTAAGACACAGTAGCCCTTGCCATCTAAAGAACATGCTTTAAATCTGCTAGGTTTGTGATAAAACTCTTTCACCAGACAGAGCAATGCTGTGAAATCCTTCCCCTGAGAATTAAAAAGCAGCAGATTGCAGTTAAGAATTTCATGATGCATCCTGGAAGACAGACCTTTCAAAGCTGAGCAGAGGGGTCACTAGGCCATATGCCCTGGGAGCAGGTCACCCAATTAATCTCCATTTAGGAGAGCAGAATAATTGGCCTCTGAAGTAAAGGTGCTCATTGAGATAAAATCTAGATGTTGTAAACTTTGAGATTTACCTATTCCTAGTTATTAACCTTCATCATATTTAATTAAGCCCTGTGGGTAAAGCACAAGCACTGAGAGATTTTATACCCATGTCATATTTTCTAAAGGGATGCTAAGTACAATGTGCTCTACCCCTTTTGCTTTGCTGAGTGGGAATTCTGTCATGCTGTGTTTTCCTGTACATGGTGGAGAACGTCTGAGAGTACTCTATCTGGAGTAACCTAGATTTCTGTGGTTCACATGGAACATTAAGCATCAACGCTTACTTCAGGAACCCTAGTTATTGCTGCCATATAAATCTGTTTACATTAATTCTTCTGTGTAATTCCTCCATCAGCACTATCTGACCAAGTGTGATAAGCTCCCTACTTCAGAGACAGGAGACATAGCCCTGAGTATTTCATTCAGTGTCTCAGCAAGCAGAGCACATCTGTATATTGAAAGTTTATCTGGATATCCGCTGTCAAGGCATCGATGGATAATGAAGTTACTGCTATGTTAGAGCCATACATGACCTAAACCTCAATAATACAGCATTTTGCATTCGATTCAATTATTTCATTGGAAAGATGTAAAAAAAAAAAGACCTGACCCTTTAAGATTCACAACTGAGTCAGTCATAGCTGAGGTGAAGCTGATGTGAGAGGATCACATTCCAGACTTCTTATTGGGAAGCTCTGTTCCAAGAAAAATCTATAAGGGCTGCAGCTTATTCGTCTATACAAAAAAATAGGGAACCATTTTTAAAGTAAGTTTATCAATTTGAGGGCTCTCATACCATGCAACAAAAACTGTAGAGACTGTAAAATGACAAGGTATGTGATTTTTTTAATGCTGCAGTTCCTGCCTAGATTTCTCCAGTCCCTGGAGGTTTTACTGTGCTTCAGTGATTCATTTACAAGTCCCATGTTTACAAGTGGCATGAATGCAGTATTAAAACCTACAATAGTGATTTGCAAACTGTAGCCTTTTTTGTCCGTAGGGAGCTGAGCAGCTCCATGATACTGCTGGCAAGAATGTCTTAAAGCATGAGACTGGAACTGCTGCTGCTGAGGCTGCTGCATTAGAAAAAGCCATCTTCAAACCCAGCAGGCAGAAGCATGACCAGAAATACAAGATGGGAGAAAGACAACTACTGTTGCTGTAGAAATAGCCACTGCATAGGACTTCCCATCCTCACCAAGAGAGTGGGAAAAAAGATCAACCACTACTGTGGGCCAAGGCTACTTGTAATGAGATCTGCTACCCATTTTATGAGACTCCTGGGATGTTTAGGAGGGATGATTTTTAGAGGACTGTAGGAGTTTGTGAGGGAGGGTAACAAGGTCTCTCTCTGCAGCTCATCTTGCCCCCTCCTGAGAAGCCTATCTGTCCCATCACATGCAGATACCCTATCTTCACCTCCTGCAAGGCGCAGCGTGGTCCCTGAACAGCTGCTATTTACCATGATGTGCCTCCCCAGCATTGCAAATGGGGGGAGGGGTTACAGGCCAAGGCAAGAAAGGGGTTGTTGGACTTTTTGCCTGATAAAGCCGCTTCACAGACCCCAACAGGAGCATAGGTCAGTGCAAAATGG
>NW_008825409.1:1033711-1070495 GCF_000699105.1 Pygoscelis adeliae | reverse complement strand
GCGCTAACCTCTTATTGCATAAGCAAGAGAGTCATTCTGTCACTTAAGGCCAGAAGGCAGAGCTGCATGCAGGATGAATGGGTGAAAGCTTCAAAACCTCTCTTTGAGATGGGAAGAAAAACACATATTTTTGCTGAAAATGTCAGCCTCCCAGAGCCTCCTTCCCCTGAGGTTTGATGTAACATTGCTTAGTGCATGCCAAACAAAACAGGGAACTTTGTTCACTGAGTGGGAAGTTAGAGATGTTTCCAGGAGCTCTGTCATCGCTATCACCTTCACCCACAGGTTCAGGGATGACTCAGTGCATCTGAGGATGCCAGTTTTGGAAACCAAGCTGAGCATGCTGCTCGTGCCAGAGACAGGGCTGAGGTCAGGCTTGCTAAACTGGCGTAGCCTTAGCCCCGTAAGTCATACACCAGTTCTAGGTGTTGGGGTTATTTGACTTCAACTGAAGAGAAAGGGGGGCTGTGTATGATGGTTCTGTCGATAAAGTCATTACAAGTTAGCCTAACCAGATCTGGCCATGAATCAATGGTCAGAAACTCTTTGGGTATATCATTCAAATTATGTGAATGCATCGTGGGTCTGTGTTCGATTGATCGTGTATTTTTTTTCCAAAGACTGATATGTAAAATCTCTGCATCATCTTCAGGCTTCAGTAAGGAACATAAAAAAGGCTACATTCTTTTTCTTTGAATGCTGTACTGTTTCAATTGCCAAGCTGGTCCTCTCTCAAAGAGGGGAAAATTGTTCTCCTTTAAGCTTATTTGACCTTATATGTTTTATACTAGTAAAGATATCTGCTATTTCTAATAATTGTTGATGACCATACTTAAAAATATCTAGAACTCAAGTCCATTTTTAAACAAACCCACCTTTTTCCTGATTGTATCTCAAATGCTAGTGCTGTGATAAAGACAGGAAAAAGCAGCATGAACTGCTCCACTGGAGCAGCAGAAGAAAAGAAGTAACGGCTAGGCAAGATTTGCTAATATCAGATTGGGTGGCATGGTACGTTCCAAGTGTTTAAAAATAACAGTATGACATTAGTGTATCAACGGTGCAAAATCAAAGGACTGCTGTCCTGGTTGGTAGGTCAGGAGTCTGGCATACACTGCTATTTTAAGTGGTAGTAAAGTCTGTACAGTGACAGTATAACCAAGAAAATGCTACTAGAAAAATTGTCGCTCTGTTACACCAGTGACTGAAGGAAAATTTTAGTTGCAAGGCTGGCTGTGCATTGCAGGTTGAATCTGTCCTACTTGCCATATATTTATTCTGGGGGAAAAAATGCACGTCAATACTGTTCACAAGCAACATGGACATGACTAAGGGTGCATGGGTACTTGAGTAAAATCCATTAGTCTGAGCAAGGTAGCGTGCCTGTGTCTAGTTATTATCACTTGGCTCTGGGGGCAAAGTGAGGTGATCGCGGAATTGGCTGCCATAGTAATTATTCTATATTTGTCACTGCATTTGTGACTTCCATGTTAATACCAGCGAAATTAAAAAGCTTATAAAAGTAGGAGCCTGCTCTGTCAAGCATAGAGCTATCTGAATGAGAAGTCCATGCAGTTTTATATTTTATTTTCTTACCTATATATCCAATCACTCAGATTTTTCAAAGCAAGGTGAAGAAATCCATCACTCATCTTCAAAAGTCTTAACCTAAATTTTAAAAGTCTTATTTCCTTGGTTCCAAGTAAAATGGACAAATTTCTCTCATTAAGAGACTACATGATCAGAATTTTGTGAACAGTGTGAATTTCCTGTTAAAGTTTTGCCATTAGTTAAATACAGAGTAACTCTTAGAGTGCATCTTTTTAAGTCTTCTAAGGGGATTAAAATGTCTGATTCAGAGACACAGCCATTAGATGGATGACTTTTCAGAGTGAAGCAAAGCTCAGCCCTGCTCTGACGTTTATCCTGAAACTTCTATACTTTTTAAAGTTTACTTTGAAGGTATGTATGTTGCTTGTGTGTTGACTGTATTTCAGCAATACTGAATGTGATTGCTCATACTTAAAGTGACTTTTACTTTATTCAGTAAGACATATGAAGCTATAAATAAGGAAAGGGATTTTTTTAGCTATGGTCCCCATTGGCTTAAGTTTACTGGGAATTTTGAAAGCCTTGCTGATGCTCTGCTTCAGGATTAGACTGGGAAAATAACCGGAGTTTTTCACATTCAAGACCTAAAATCCTAATGCCAAAAGGAAGAATGTATTACTGCTGCTGTTAATATTGCATTGCTACCCGGAGCTCAGACCTGACCCTTGTGCCCGGCACAGTGCGAACCCTCAGCATGACACGTGTTTCACCTAACAGCTTGTCTTGTCTAGATAAGAGATGATATATCTAAGTAACATCTGTCATTTACATATTTTCCCCAGTGGGGATGGCCATCATTTTGCCCAAACACTTTGTTGATGATACATCAATTACCAAAAAAAAGAGGTCAAGAACCTTGAATTATTCCTAACTGTAGCAAGCTAAATCAGCTGATGAATTTCCAGTGTTATTTCCACTGCAGCACATTGTCCTCCTGAACTGTATTGTATGTGTTGTATTGTAGAAAGAAAAATAGTCATAGAAAAATAGCTTCATGTGGTTAAAAGCATCATTCCAGAATTTGTGCTGAGACACAACCAAGGTATATCAGCATGCTTGTGCTAAGTCTATCTGCTGCTTTTTTCAATTTTTGCATAAATTAAAGCAAGCGAGTAAAACCTAAATATGTGAGACAGAATTGGACATCCTTAGTCACCTGTGACTCAGCACTAAATGAGACTCTGATCCAAAACCAAGCAGAACTCCAACAGTCTTAACCAGCTCTTTGCTAAACTCCCATCGAACCAAAGTAGCAGTTTTTAGGCTCTGGACTGGAGTACAACCTAATTAAAATCGTGGCAAAATTTATGATTAAAAGAAATAAATGAGTTGTTGCTTCTCTTGAATTCATTGGGCATGAATTATTACCTTCTTGGAAGTGACAGCTGGAAGAAAGCCTTCAGGCTCTGCTCAGACCATAGCACGCTCCCCATGGCTTTCCGTGGAGATGTGGCAACACAGTTTATCAGAGAATGAGTTGAACACACTAACTGTACTGTCTTAACAAAGGAGACTACTATTTACAGCGGACAGCTGGAACTGGAAAGAACTTCATGGTGCTGCAACTACACTGGTATCATTTGTCTCATTCTGGATCTGTGGGGGTTTTTTTTTTTGTTATTGCAGACCCTTTCATCTTAGAGAATCACAACCTTCTCAAGAGTGCAGGGGTCTTCAGCAGAAGATGCCTAATCCAACAGTGGCTTGTCTTGTAATTTTCTCAAAAACATTCAGCTTAACAAGAAATAAATAGAGTTGAAGTGTTGAGGTGAATTTACCAAGCTACGCTACCACTGCATTTATACTTATTCATTCATTCATTCATTCATTCATTCATTCATTCATTCATTCATCTCTTCAAGTTACTGAGTCACTTGCATGAGCCTCAGTAATTTAGTTTATAAGCACAGCATCAGACAAAGCTTACCAGCTACAGAGAAAAAAGGGTGTGATCTCTTAGAGAGTCTCATATTTTAAAATCTCTGTGGTCTGTTTTGTGCTTCGGACTGACAAGCTATTTTCAAGCCTCAAACAACAGAAATTACTTTTGTGCATTCCTTTCTTAGAGGGCATAGGTGGAAATGAGATATTTTTTTTTTTTGCTTAAGCATGTTTTTTAGCTGGCCAAGGGGCAAGCTACATGTTGTAAAGGCTTTCACACCCTGGAGGTGTATCTTGAGGCAGATGCTTAGTATCCAGCCCTTGCAGATGACGTTGGGTTCTGTAAGACACGTACATGTCTGTGAACATGCCTGTCTCTCCTTGCTCTGTTTCTTTTCAGGGCTTTTCAAGAGGAGATTCACTGAATATTGAAGGAGGAAGGGGAGAGTCCCTCCATCCCTGTCACTAACTTCCTGAATTACTACTGCTTCCTCCACTCAAACCTGGCAATGTGTGTTGGACGGACAATGGAACAGATCCTTGACTGCTAAAAAACAGCCACTGATGCCATTTTACTGATAGCCACGTTGAGAGTCTCTCCCACTCCGGTGGGTGTCTGGTGGTGTATGTTGCCCAGTGAATGTATGTGGCTCTGCAAGTTATATATAAAACATGTTGGTAAAGCTTACTTTCTGTAGTTATATTAAACTTATTGTCTCCAGCTTTTTATGTTTCATGGCATGCACTAACCTGTTTGTTCATATGAATAAGAAGCATTGAGAGCAACTGAGTTACTGAAGGCTTTTGTCTGAACATCACTGTGCTAAATAGCCAGATGCATGTAATGCTTTGTTTTGTTTAACACATCCCTGTTTATTCCCATAGAAAAGCCAAGCCATTTCTTCTAAATTTGTAATCTATCTCCAACATAACACAGGCCCCGAGATTTCCAAGGTTATTGAAGTTGCACATTTTTCCCTGATATAATATTAAGAAGTTAGGTTCAAGTTAATTAACATAAAAAATATAAATCAATATTAAAAGCAAGAAAATGAGAGCATTAAAAAGAAATTGAAGTAAAAATACACATTCGATATCACCACCCTCAAATGCTCTCCTTTGCACTGAAATTTGTATTTTGAATCCAAGTATGGGATTGTTTACCGTTTTCTTGGAAAAACAGAATAATTTTGACAAAAATAAGCAGAACTCCACAATGGTTAATTGTATTTCCACACCACCTGTGATTACAACGACAGTAGTAGTGATAAGGGTATTCCCTTGACATGACTACCTATGCCATCCCATGCTCTTCAATAACCATTCTTTAAGTAGTGGGACACTCACAGGGTTTAATTTTCCCAAACTCATCCTATCTATGCACAGAATAGAAGTAGTGATTAATTTTTCAAAAGGCTTTGTTAAAGCCTTCACTGTTGAAAAATTATACAGTAGGAATGATAACGCAAAACATGATCGTTGCTGTTGTCTTTATAATGCTTTCTCTTCTGAAGTATTGGATTTCACCAATGGATGTGTCTAAATACTAAGTAGAAATTGGCACCCGATGAGCTGAACATTAGATTTGTTTGAACCGAGAAATAAATATTGCCAGAATTGAAGCTTTTGCCAATAATGACCTTGTGAGAATATGTCTTTATGTTGACAAGTCGTCATATGCATAGCAGTTTTTTAATGCCTTTTGTTATTGATTTTTCAGCATTGAATAACTAGAAGTTTGTGCAACAGAACAACGGATTGTAACAAGGAAGAGGGCACACCACCCCTTCCAGAAAGCAGTGATCAGATGTCCCAGGCCACACTTGGGGACGGTCCTGGCACGACGGTATTTTGCTCTGAATTTTAATGCACAACAAGAAACAGGGAAAATAGCAATCATGGCTGTAGCAAATCACTAAGCACCAGAGCCACAGACAGTGAGCAGAAGACAATTCCCCAGATGCCCTTCCCATCCAATTTTCTGTGCCTTTGGCACTGTCTGTAACTACTTATGCTGAATCTCATGACCTAAATGCACAGGGGGTACCTTTTTTTTAATCACCTAGCTGTAGAAGGAAAACATGGTTTAAAACAGCATAACCCAGTGCCAGGAATAAGAAATTTTAGGAACTGATCTTGCCTCTTAGTGATGTCAATGACAAAACTGATGTCCTGATCTTAAACCACTGAATATTATAGCTATAAAAATACTAATAAGGAGAGGGAGAAACCCAAGCAATTCTGTATTACAAAGCATTGCCAAGCTATATGGATTTAGTAAGTGGGCATAAATACTCAGGGCAGGGCAGGGCAGGGAAAGCTACTTGCAAAAAGCTTACTCAATTTCGCATTCAGCTTTCAGGCTGAAAGCAACTAAACAGACTCTAGCTGGTTAGCACAGGTCACAGTAATGAAGATACAGGCTAGCAAGCAAAGTGCAAGTCTAAGTTTCCCAAGGGGTTTGTACTTAGTTTGCCAGCCCACAGAGCAACCCCTCCCAGTGTATCGTTACTACTATTACCTGCATCCCCTGGACCACAGCTCATATGTGCATGTCTACTTGCCATGCAATTGCACCTTTATTTCCTACACTTATTCTTGAGATGAAGCATGAAAGATAAATTCCAAAAGAAAATAAACAGATCAGATGTCTCTGTGGTTTCTTAACCCTTTCTCCTCCCTCGCCCCTATATTTAAGGCCTTATTTAATAAACTCATTCACATATCTGCAGGATAGTGCCTCAAGTTATGTTTGTGCCACGCAGGATATCACTTGTACTCACTGATATCCCACCTTCGGTAACAATCTTTAATAATAAGCACTACCCTGGGCACCCTATCGTATTCTGTTATCCTTTGTACCACGCTTACGACCATACTTTATTCCTTTCTGTGCTAAGCCTCAAGACAGATGTCTGTTGTATGTCTCCCTTTAGTGTGCATAAAAGCTGCAATGGTTTTGATTTGCCCTTTGATCCTTTGAGTGTTACTTTGCTTTAATCAAAGGCTGACAATGCATTCTGGCAAGACTGCATGAGAGTAGGTGGCCAGGAGAAACACAAGTGTACGGTGTGCACTCTGTATTAAGCAGTATCAAAATAGTGTCTCTCTCCAAAATGAAGATAAGTTTGAAGAAAAAGGATAACAGATAGAGCCTTTTTCATGTAAAATGGGGACATCCATAATGTTTCTCTAAGCACAGAAAGGTAATAGTTGCTATAGGGACCTATAGCAACTAGGTATTCCCATTCTTCTGCAGGTAATAATTTGAAAAAATTAAAACTGTCTCACATAAGTATGTGGAGATTACTAAAATGGTAAGCAACAGTGCAAGGATAGAAGTAGAACGAAAATAAAATTATTTTAAAATACACCCTCTATGCCAGATGTCAAGTCCTAGTCAGATTATAAAAGGGATTAAATAACTTCAAAGGAAAATTAATACATAAAGTTGATTCTTAATGTCAGAACCTGGTCTGCCTGAGCACAAATGTTATAGTTTCTTTAGATCTCAAAAATGTTAATTTCTTTTTGCCTGCTACCAGCACAACTTGCCTTGCTGGATGAAGGACAAATGCCCATCAAGTAATTTGTCAGTTTTTACCTAGCTAAAACCTCTGTGTTTCTTTACAAGACAGAAAATGTAAGGAAGGTAGATGCTGACATATGATAAACTGTCATCATTTTACTGGAGATATTCAGTAATTCTCTTTTGGCTATTTATAGTCATGCTGGAACTTAGGAAGATTTACCAACCTGCTGATAGTGCCTGCGCTGTGAAAAAAAATAAACCTCCTTACACGTCTCAAATGTTTTTTAAAGCAGTGAATAAAAATGCAGTAAGAACTGAATGTTCAGAATTTTTACAGCACCTTTTTATCTCTCCAATTGTTTGTTTTTTATATTTTAATCTCAGTCATTTTATGTTGCAGTAGGTTTGTTTTTTCTGAACACAATCCTGAACTAAATTGCAGCTAGCCTTATTCTTTCCCAGACTTCATCCATTTTGGATCATCTATAGAACTTAACTGCCCCATGAAAACTGTGCGGTTTTTAATTAAGTTTATTTTAGGAGCCCCAAACTAAGCACGCAGTGTAGTGCTAAAGAAATCTAAACGTTAAATAGTGAAAATAAAAGCTAGGTCATTTTACTGGTGTTTTTGCTTTGAAAACAAAATAGGACCAGAATGCCCAACTCTCTTAGTCTTGAAGGAAAGATCTTATCCTGAACTAACATAATTACAATTAAGTTAAAAACAAACTGATACTTTCCACAGTTCTTTAATTAGACCAGAATTAACTGAGAGTTGTTTTTCTTATACCAGATTTTCCCCAACCTCTAGGACTTTTTCAGAGCATCCTGACTTCAGAGCAACTGAAATAACTATTCAGTATGCCACCACAGGATTTCTAGTGTTAATTTCTAGTGTGGGTCTCCTGTTAGTTTTTGTGGCTTTTTAGTATCACCCAGATATATCTTTTTAATCATGAGCATTGTAGTGACAGTTGTTGTGTTCGCTGGTTGGGACAGGATAACGAGGACTCCTGGCCAGATCTCTGTGATTAAGGGTGATAATAAATTACATTAGATGTAGACCTGTAGTACAGCATGAAGCAACACGAGGTGTCACAGATATTTTGTGTCAACAGAGGAGTGGCAGGACTCGGGAATTGCTGGCCCCTTTCTGGGCTCTGAGGAGAACTGGTCTATGCTGGCTCCAGTCTATTATGTCTGTCTTGCTGCCTGTTTCTTTCCCACCTCTGGTTCTTTGTTCACAGCCCTTTTTTTTCTTCAGGTTGCTTATCCACATGCTCATTGCATACAACCAGTCTCCTCAACCTCGTCTCAGTCTTTCTCCAGACTTCCAGGTTCTGGCCCTCCACCTTGTCCTCTTCCTCATTCCTCATCCAAGCCATTTCTCTTATGTGTTGTTGCCTCTATCCATGCACCTTCTTCTATTACTTAGCCTTACCACCACCTCACAGCAATATCCCTTTTGAGCCCCGTGAGCAGTCCTTGCCGCCCCAGGCTTTATCTTGACGCCCAGTTCCAAACTAGATGTCCCTCAGGATTTCATGTCTAATGTCTTCCCACAGGAACAAAGGGATGACATCTTACAGCCCACATGCCTTTCTTTTTTACTGTAGGAAGCTACTTCCTAAACCAGATCAAACTCCAGACAAAAATTAAATATGGTTGCTTTCATGTTGGAAAGCTGTTACAGACCTCCTTCAGCTTCCAGACCAAACTTAACCTGATTCAGTTTATACCCTTTTCCTTTGTGCCAATATTGTCCACACCCAATGTTAACTGATTTCCTTATAGACAGCAAGTATTTCCTCTTTTTTTTTTGCTAACCTAAATAAACTCTGCTCTTCTAATATCCCTCCTCTAACAAGTTTTCCATTACCCATTCATTTTAATCCTCCTGCTCTGTACCTGTTCAACTCTGGATTCATCTTCATTAAACATAACCATCCAGAATAGAACAAAATATTGCAGACAGGGTTTTACACATTGGCACTAATACTTTCCTTTCAGTACTGGAGATGCTACATCTTAAGCTTTCACATATATTTTTGAGGTTATGTATGTCAGACTGATGTTTCATATATTCCCATAATAGACTAATACTCTCGGTTTCATTATCCTCATCAACTTTTAAGAGTTGACAAATTCCAAGTTTATTGATGAAATTTGTGTTATTCATCCCTAATACCACTTCCAGCTACTGTACTGAACCCTATTTGTGCCACTCTAGCTGTCAGTGATTCTGAGTTCTAACTCTTCTTGAATATTGTCAGTGTTTCACAACTGCTTGTTATCAGCACATTTAGCACACTGCCATTTTTGGTGTCAAGGTCATTAATAAAAATATTTAATGAGTTCCATCTCAAGACTGATCTTGAGGAGTAATCACTCTACAGCCAGATAGATGCTCTTTCAGCATAATCTGGAGCTTCCTCTCTAGTTTTTTCCTTACTAATCTTATAATTCTTCTATAAAAACTGCATCTTCTACAGTTTAACTAATCGTTTCCTATGTGACATCAGGCTGAAGACAAGACAGACTAAGAAAATGCAGTATCTCTAATCCGTAAAATCAATTCCCTAAAAAAGAAAGGTGTGAAGTCACTGTGGGGCATCTTCAGCAGAATCAAGTTATGTTTTATCCCATATTCATTTCACTTTATGCTTTTAGTTATTCTTCCCACAAATGTTTCTGCTAAGACATACCATGTCTAGGAGGCCAAACACATGAACCTCATTATAACTCCCATTGTCCTACCACACACTTGACTCAGACTTTTATTGTGTTTGTTATTATTTTGTCACATGGTCCCAAAGCTATTATCACAAAATAATAGCTCTGTTCAAACTCCTTGCTATGAATCTTACAAACTCATGTGTCAATTCTTTCTGTATTCTGCAACTTTAATGAGTTCCATCTCAAGACTGATCTTGAGGAGTAATCACTCTACAGCCAGATAGATGCTCTTTCAGCATAATCTGGAGCTTCCTCTCTAGTTTTTTCCTTACTAATCTTATAATTCTTCTATAAAAACTGCATCTTCTACAGTTTAACTAATAGTTTCCTATGTGACATCAGGCTGAAGACAAGACAGACTAAGAAAATGCAGTATCTCTAATCCGTAAAATCAATTCCCTAAAAAAGAAAGGTGTGAAGTCAGTATACTGTGGGGCATCTTCAGCAGAATCAAGTTATGTTTTATCCCATATTCATTTCACTTTATGCTTTTAGTTATTCTTCCCACAAATGTTTCTGCTAAGACATACCATGTCTAGGAGGCCAAACACATGAACCTCATTATAACTCCCATTGTCCTACCACACACTTGACTCAGACTTTTATTGTGTTTGTTATTATTTTGTCACATGGTCCCAAAGCTATTATCACAAAATAATAGCTCTGTTCAAACTCCTTGCTATGAATCTTACAAACTCATGTGTCAATTCTTTCTGTATTCTGCAACATGCGGTGTATCTGACCACAGTGGCTCAAGTGCACTGTGCTCTTTGTACGCTGCTTCCAGTTCGGATGAGCTTATTTCCAGTTCTGAACTCTCACCTCCTTTACACATCCTGCCTTTGACCCTGTATTAAAAATCCCATCCTCCTTGTAGAGGCAGGTATCTATTAGCTAGCTCTGCAGATGTTCAAAATCAAGAACCACTGATTCGGCTACAATAACAAATATTCAGCACATCTGCAAACCAGATCCCACAGTGTGAAGCCATATCTGAAAAAGGGGGCGATCCCCAGTTGGCAATCATTCACCTCACTTCACACAGGAGGAGGGAGAATCCCATTCCCAAGGCCAGAGAATTCAATTATTTAATTTCTCCTCAACCTGCGATCCGCAGTCCAAGCCTATGTCTGCACCCAGATGGTCCTATTCTCCTGCTAGCCTTGCCTGTTATTCCCTGCTGCGAATTGGCTCCAGGGCTTCAAACAAGTTAGCTACACCCAGTCCACCACTAATTTTCTGTGCAAAGGAAGGGCTTGCAGGGATGTTTTCAATGCAAGTGGCAGTCAGGCTAGCAGCAACGCAGCTGGGAAGGACATGGCTCACACGTCTGGCTCTTAGGTTGCCTCTCTAGCTGACACTTAACAGAAAACAAATGAAACGGAAGACAAGATCATGGTTCTGAAAAGTGAGTTTAAGGCAACATGGTACATCATCTAGCTGAAGCTGGGATTAAGGACACACCATTTTAATTTTGGGGCCAGAACTCAGACTTGAGCCACAACCTGCTGAGCACCCACACTGTTTACCGGCTGATTTGTAATCTAGCATGTGTCAGCTGGCTCTCCAAGCAAGGGAGCTTACGTGCAGGACTGAGGTATGCCTCAAGTCTGAAAGCTGCACTGACAAGTAGTTGGCACTGGCCACGCTCAGAATGACTCACCACCCAGTCTTCAAAGGGTGTCTCAGCAGGCTTGGCCCCTCCCTCCATACCATCCCACGCTTAGCATCTCGCCACAAAAATGAGATCCCTGTATTGGAATAAACCGAGCTAGACGAGAATGCTAGGGGACTCTGTCACAGAAGAAAAAGCATCTTAGAGAGTTAGGCTGCTTGGGACAGTATGGAGTAGACAGGACCGGATAGGTCCCCACATAAGCTAGAGAAGACAGCTTGCATGCCAGTTGCTTGAGCAACTGAAGAAACTCAAGTGCATCTTCCTGCACAGCCATCAAAGGGATATCACTCACACCTGGACTCCTTTAAAACCATTGCTGCCACAAACGGTGTCAAAATACTGGAGGAATCTTGGCCACTGCGAACAAGTACATCAGACTCTGACTATAAATGGTTTGTTCAAAGCCAGGTAGGAAACCTGTTGGCAAAAAAAGGAAGAAAGCTCAGTTTTTCCAAATTTCAGAGATAATTTCAGCCATATGTGTTCACAGTTTAAAACAAAAATTAAAGCTTTACAGTTGAAGATGGATGAACTATTCATAGAAAATAATGTAGCCATCAAACATAGACTTTTAGTCACTTGATGTATTATCAATGAATAGCCTGATTTTTATGAATATGCTCATTAGTTGTAATTGTTTAACAAATGATTTATCTGAATAAGTTTCATCCCCTGAGTTGTCTCTGATCTACTTGCCTTTTGATTATTCACTACATGTGGTACATGATTACTTTGCTCCCTCATAGAATAAGTGAAATATTATCAGTATCTGTGAACACTTGCAGCATGAATATTCATTTGTGAATGCACATGTTATATGACTTGTCATTAAAGGCATCCATTATCCCACTATGAAGAGTAGTTTGACTCTTTTTTAAAATAAATGTAATTTATTGTGGCATCTATTCATTAGAAAGGTTACTTTAAAAATACAACTAAGTAATTACCTTTAAATGTTAATTCATCCCTTGCTGCAAATATTTTCCCTTTTAAACACACATTTTAAATGCTGCTATAAACATAGAAATGGGCTTCTTAACTCTTGCACAGCCAAACACACCTTTTAGCATGGATAATCTTCAGAGAATCGGCATGTCTACAGTGAAACCCAGCAGTATGATAACAATTTGTGTTCACATATATTATGTCTTCCTGAAAGACTTTACATTGTGGGAGACTGAGAAAAGTGGTGCCCAAAAGTTAAAGACAAAAAAAAAAGAGACGGGGAGAAATTGTAGACGTTCACAGGAAAAACTAAATTCCCCAGGAAATAGAAAAATGCCATAAAGAAAACAAGGTGAAGTGCTGTGGAACAGTTAAAAAACTTCACAGAAAAGAAAAGCTTGTAACAATAAATGACTAAAGAGAGGAGGACACTGAAGCTGGAAACTCTACTTGTAATTCAGGCATATTAAAGGGAATTTCAGATCCGTGTACAAGGCCGGCATTAATTTGTTTGTTTACACTGGAAAATATTACACATTGTTCTGGAATTATTTTTTTCTTTTTCCAGAAATAGCACTGAGTACTACTTCTGTGCTGTTTCAATTGCTTCTCACATGTAAAATCAATATCTGCTAAATATGGCATATCAAGTGAGGTAGTGACAAATAATGGACCACAATATGATTTGTTAAGAGTGTTTCTGATGTTCTGCTATGGTTTTAAATGCTCCAGTGTCTGGGGTACCCACAGTGAATTGCCCTTATAAAAGCTGTGCTAAAATTTTTAAAAAACAAAACTTCAAAACCCATAGAAAGAGATTCAGATCCCTGCTTGGTGCCACAGAGTTTTGGGGAATGGTTACAATAATTGCATAAAATACTTTCATACAGTTCAGTAGCAAGCTGAGAGTCTCTTATGTAGTCACTATTGCTAATGAGAGTATCAAATTTTTTTATTAACCATGAGAAAATGAAGCAGATTATGTGATAAAAGGTAATGTAAGTTAAAGCTTTTTCATCCATCAGACAGTGAATATAAAAAGAATAGCAAAACATGGGTGCAAAAGGCAAGTGTCTCTTTGGAAGATGTTACCTGCTCTCTTACTGCAGCAATTGCTAAGTAGAGGCAGATCAGCAGGAGAAATAGGAGGCCTTCTCAGGTATGTCTCCAAAGGAAGGAGCAAAAAAAGCGGCGCTCTAAGTCTACAAATAGCAAATCAGAATGGGGCAAAAAGGACCCAGAGGATCAGACACCATCAGGGAATGAATTGCATAAAACTGTCCAGAAACTAAAAACTGGGACCTATTGTGAAGGAACACAAGACTGAAGAGACTGACTCAGACTGTTGTATTGTAAGTACTGTGTATCTTCTTCCATCAGGAAGATGGAGATATTTGACAAGCAGGCATTTGGAGCTTGGGCTTGGCATCCATGGAGAATCCCACCAGAAGTCTCACTCTCTCGCTCTTTGCTTTTTAGCTTTAGCTCTAAGATTATGGAGATATCCATGGGCTCCAACAGAAAATGTTCATTATCTGCCACTGCAGAACTACACTTGGTACCTGCAAAGAGAAGAAAAGGTGATAGAAGAACAGTTGGGGCAACTAAGGAATCTGATGTATTCAGAGTACCTACAACTGCAGGATTAAACTGGGAAAAGTCCAAACAAAAGTTTGATATCTTCGTGAAGCTGGGTAGAACCACAGCAAAGCATGATAACATATGTTTTAATATGGAAACAGAGTGAAAAATAGAGCATACACGTAGTGTGGAAGCAAATGCAGACCAAAAGAGTAACCCGCTTTTGGACAGAGTTGCTATATTTGTGAAAAACAAAATCATTTTCCAAAAAGGCTGTAAACAAGAACAAAATGGACTGGTAAGAACCGAAGTGTATGTATTCTCCAGAAAGAAAAGGATTCAGCAACAATCAAGATCATTATAATAATAGCATAACTAAAGATTTTCTAGTGGAAAAATTAGGTCTATCAACTTGAATAGTACCTCGAATATAAATGGCACATGCGTTAATTTTAAATTGGACAGTAGACACCAGGTCCAGTTGCACATCAAAATTACAATTAAAAATTGAAAAGAAAACCGTGGAACACAGGTGGTAAGTCTAACATTTTACATTGGAAAGCCTACTTCTACTATGAATATTTGTGAGTTGGTTATTAAGAGAAACAAAATACTGAAAGATTATGTAAATTGGCTCTGGTCATCCTTCCCATGCTCCACTCTATGTAACTGAGCTTGATTTTGGGACTAATATCTTGAAAATTATGCTGCATATGAAGGTTGGGGGTACCAAAGGTAAAACCAAGGTATTCGAGTGTCTCACTGTAAATCATTCCTGTCTAGTTCTTCTGTCCTAATATAGATGTTTGAAATTTCCAAAATATAACTGAAGCTATGCTGCCTATGCCCATCTTTTTATTGATATATTATTCATACAACACAGATTGAAGACAAATTGCCTCAATAAATTGTGTTATTTCATGCAACAGTGAGTATAACATTGTTGTTCTTACTGTGTTGGCATCATTGGAAAGATATTTGATCGTTGTAATGTCATAGAGGGGTTTTTTTTCAGTTTAGCACCATGCAGTTTATTGCTTTTAGTTGATGTTTTGATTTTTGTTCCCCTGCCACCAGATATCCCATTTAAAAATCATAATCATATGACTTCCTTTATGGTGAATGAATACTACTTTGGAAAAATCCCTAATAGAATTTAATTGAATTCATCAGAATTTTGAGCAGTTCATTCTATCCTGGAATAAGAATAGATACAAATTTCCCCCTCTCTAAACTGGTGGTGAAAACATTTATTATACTAGGAGACTTATGAATAGACAATTTTCTTAGATTCTCACTTGAAATACTGTAGCATCAGTTACTGGAATCTTACTGGCTTAAAAAAATTTGAAGGCTTGAAGTAATTACTGAAGGTACAGGAGCCAGCAGGAAAACCCAGATCTCAATATTTGCCTCTCAGGTTTAAGAAAATCTCATCTGAAGCCTGACTGGTTTATTAATTGATTGATTTTGTCCAAATCGGTGACGCAGTAGAAGAATTTCATGAGGAAAATTGGGAATTTTCTGTATTTTGGCTAATTATCTTCATAAATATTGTATCTCTAGACAGAATGTTGGGTATCTATTCACTGATACCATTATTCTATGTGGATAGAGGTGAATGAACAGGATTCAAAAAGGAGTAATACTTCAAGATTTGAAAGTACTGAGGCAACTTGTACTACTTTCTCCAAGTGTCAGGATACAACCCAAAATGGATGGTGACACCCTCTCTCTAAAATAATTTCTTGTCTTTCTTGTGAGTTTCCAAATATATGACAAAAGAGAGTGAGAAAAAAGAGAGAAATATAGACGATGATAATTATAGAAAAAGCCTTCTGGCACATCCAGAAATAGAACGCAAACTTCTGACTCATAGGTCTGCATCCTGGCCACTGCACCACGCTGCATTTCCTAGAGACTTATTATTATTGAGTAAATGCATATTTCATAAATATTAAGATTGAAATGTATTGTAAAATTGTCACCAAAATCTCATTTTAAGTACTGTTAAGAGTTTACTGTGTATATATACATTTTAAAATAACGTCCCACAAGAAAGCCCCCAGACTGCAAGATGTTACAACATTTCATTACTAATGCTTAATATTTTATAAATCATCGATGTTAATCTATCTGACCTGGGCTATGAAAATCTTTCAAGCGTAAGTAATTGGAATTTTGCAAGGATCTTTATTTTACTAGGAAACACAGAAATGCCAAATGATAAAGGTGTTTTCATGAACAGAGAGAGTATCATGCTATTGTGAATGAAATTAGTTTTAGCTTAATATTTTGTCAACATAGAGGAAAGCTGTGTGTGTCCCTGATCTTCATTATCCATTCTCTCTGACTTCATTGCATTTAAAAAGACATTTTGTAAACAGTTTGAAGGAGATTTTAATTAGATAAGCCTAAATATAAACCATGTTTTTTTCTAAGAAATATATGGCTTTGGTGTCCTAAATGTGTGCCCCATGTAGGTAATACTCAGTTCACTGAGTTCTAGAAGCTCATTTGGCAGTTTTTGCATACAAGTGTCACCCTGTTCCTTGGATACATAAATTGTAAGGAGGGAATACAAGTTCGGGAAGCACAAGAAATACAGATCTAGAGCCCTGCATGTATGCAGGTTTGTAGAAACTGTGCGAATATATACACTCATTCTTTATATGTCATGACTTTTTTGGATGAAAACACAGCACAGTTTTGTATTTTAACAGATTTTTAGATACGGGAAAGTAGAGGGTTTGGGGTTTGGGGAACATCGCTTTCCCTTCTATGAGCACAGGCAACAAGCAGTCTGGACGATCTACTTGGCACAGAGGAAACTGATCTTCAGGAGAATAGCCTAGCTACAGCCAGGGACATTAAATGGGCAACAAAAAGAGACAAAAATATCAGCTCCTTTTAGTTCATAATCAATATACCAGAAGAAATGAAGACTCTCTATATGCTGATGTATGGGTAATAGGCAAGAGATATTCAGACTGCTTGCTTATGAGCACACATTTCACTTATTCACTGAAAGCGGGTAGAAGGGGGCATATTAATCAAATGTTTAAAAACTTGATATATTAGAAGGAATGAAACAGCAAAAGCAATGGAGGAAGGGTGTTCTTGCTCATTCACGACTCCCAGGTCATTGACAGCCTAGGAGCAAAAGGTCTTAAATCGTCATGCACCACATTTCCAACAGAAAAATCACAATATGGATGTAGTGGGCATGTTCTTCCTTCCATCAAATTTGAGTGCAGGGTGAGCTCCAAAAGTACTCTTTAATAACATTCGGGGGGAAATTAATTATCGTGGGACCTTTCTCTCTGATTGACAGATGTTTCAGCAAAAACTACGCTTCTACCCCTGGAACTTGTAAACTATAAATGAATATTTCCTAACCTGTAAGTATCTTTGACCTGGGGGCATTGTGTACCAAAGAAAGTGCTTGATTATCAGGCTAGTGGTGCCTAATTCAATGGAAGTGATGGAGACTGATTTACATGTCTTATGTGGAAACAGAATCAAATATATAACTGTGTAACCAGTATATTCTAGACTTGGTGCTTTAATAGGGCCAACTTAGAAATGCTGAAAATAATCATGAATCAAGTCAGTCAAGAGAAAAAATACAAACAGAAGCATCTGAGAGATGACTAGAACTCTTTCACATTATATTCAAAATCCACAGTCCAAAAAAGTGGAAAAATATCTACACTGCCTAAAAAGCAACCTAGTAAGGGAAAAAAGCAGGTACAAAATTATATTCACTTTATATATGTATGTATATGTATTTTAAAAATGGAACAGAGGGAATATATCCTTAACTACTCAAAGTGTTCTGACTGTGGTTCATTATTTTTAAATGTGTATAAACATGGGGTAAACTCTCAACACAGTGCTCATATAAGATTTTGATGAGAAAACTGTTCATTCCTCTGTTTAATATTTATGAAATAAGCATTTACTGAGCAAAAGTAAGCCTTTAAGTGAAGCAGTGTCATTCTACGACCAGAATGAAATTAATATGAATAATAAAAGTAATATGTTAGAAACTAAGAGCTATAGAAAAAGTATAAAAGGAGAAAGAAGGTACATGATGAAAACCCTCTAGTCAGCAGAGTTAAAAACAATGCAGATTAGACTTTTAAGTAAACTAGGAACAAAAGAAATCCTGAAAACAGTGTCAGTGCATTGCTTTTTAGATAGAAAATCCATTTTTCTCTGTCTAGGTGCAACTCAGAATTACACTGCTACAACGACGCCGTCTCAGTGCAGGGGGAGGTGGTAGACTTATCTGGCTTAATGCAGGAAAGGCGAAGTGGTCTGTCAGAAATGTGCTTTTCCAGCAGTGGGATGATGCAGCTAAGCCCTGTGGTGACGAGGGCACTGTGATAGTTCCCACACTACCAATACTTCAGTCACTGCTGCTTAACCGCTTCCTTAAGTGAGGTGTTTCTAAAGGAGCACGTCCAGGTAACTTGTATTTTGGGCAGGAGCTGACTTTTTTGTCTTGAGCTTCCTACCAGGAGCTAAGTCTCTACCTTTTGTTTGTTTGTTTTCTCTGAAGACTTCCGGGCAAGCTGTGTGGAGAGGACCTCTGTAAGATCTTGCATTCCCACCCCACCTGTAGCATGCCAGGCAGAGTGCTGGAGAAGAGCTGCCTTGTTAATCTTCCAGGAAAATGGTGGACAGCCAGAAACCTGGAAGTTCAAAGAGTACTGACCTGCAGACTGCTAAGTGCCTGGTTCCTTAGCAATCCAAACTCTCCTTTGAATCTGGGGAAACAAGCCAGGAAGGCTACTAAGGAGCTAGGAACACCAAGGGCCACAGGGTCTTCAGTTATGGGTCAGAAAGTCGTGTGAATTGCCCCAGAGTCGTGATTCTTGGCCTTTCCTTTTCCAAGAGGATTTCTTGATCTGTCAGGGCTTGATTCCATACTCAAAAGTGAATGCATTGAAAATCCCGTGCAAAAAAAATATCTGTCTACGCAGGTCCTGACATCAGCTAGAGGAAGAGGTAGGCTAGAAGCCTTATTTTAATGTAGATGACTTAAGCTCTAACTTCTGTACTGAGGAAAAAGGAAAAAAAATATCCCAGCACAGGGCACAAAGGAGTTTTAGGTAGTGTAAGGTAGAAGAAAGCAGCACATCACGAGAAGCGTGTTATTGCAGATAGGAAAATACAATGGGAACGGTATTGTTAGTTCCACCGACATGGGCACCTGAAGACATTCATGCACTCATCCAATGCCACTATGCCCCAGACAATGATTTGGTCAGGCTGGGGCTTGGGGGTCAACTGTTGGATCATCAGTATGGCAGCGTTGCTTGTGCAGGAATAGCAAGGCATTTATAGCATGGCAGTAGAAAGGGGAAGTCAGAGGGATTTCTGTAGGATCTGTAGCCAGAGGAAGGCACTGCCTGGAATTCCTGGACGGCGGCTTGGGAGCAGGTCTCTGAGCCATCAAAGTCTCTGTCATCACCTTGTACCTACCAACATGCTCTTTAGACCTACCTTCAGTCCCACAATACCAAGGTCTAGAGATCGTTTCCATTTTGATGCACACTACACTACACATACATAAAGGGTAGGACTTCACTGCCCAGAGTAGTTTGGTAGACCCAAGAAAAATTGATTTTAAACAACCATCAAATAGAAGCCAATGTTTTTATGTGCTTTCTGGTCCACAAAGAGCACAGGACTTTTTAAAATGATTTGCATGTAAACGGTCTGTTCCTTCTCCTAAACAGTGCATTGTTGATCAGGGTTACCTATAGTCTCGCTTAGTCCCATCTCAGAGTTTTTAGTTCCTCAGTCAGTGCAATGTCCACCTACACCCATCTACAGGCAACCTTTCATGTAATTAGGGAATGCTCAGCACTTTTTCAAGTCAAGTCCTTCCTTTTCTCAGGACTTCTTCCAACCACACAGAGTTGATTGTCACACCATTGCGAGTCCCATGCCAGCGGTATGTTTCCAGCTCAGTTCCTCACAACATGCCTGAACTAAAACCTGCAGTACAGTCTTCCAAAAATGGCACCACCCCAGCTTTACTTTGTGGCATACTTAATTCTCTTAAAGCCCAGGGCATTTCAGCAATGTTGGACTGGAAAATCAATGCAGTTTTACATTGCATTGAAGGTCATGTCTGAAGGTCTTTTATGTTAAGCAGTCATAGGCCTGTGTTTCCAAAAGTGACATGATTTTGGAGGTTTCAGTTTTACAGGTCCTTAATCAAAAAGGCTGTAAAGAATTTGTTTTCTCTGAAACTACTGAGGATCTGCCTTAGAAATCAACTCTTACAGAACGAAGAAAATGGTTTAAAAAAAAAAAAAAAGAGGCAAATGAAAAGAGGAAGGGGGAATGAAAACTCTCATTGCTTGCCCTACAGTAATTTTTTTCCCATTTTTAAAAAAAAATTGATTTTTGGTGAGTGCATCAAATCTCTCCTTTCTCTGTCTCTCTTGGAATATGCTGTTTGAACAGTTACTTCAGACACATGTATTTTAAACTATTTACTTTAAATTGTGATTTGCATACTGCCAAGTATTCAAATATAGTTGTAATTATGGTGGTTGGGAGTGACAAACACCAAGAGACCATCTATCAAGCTAATTTACCTCCCTATCTGAATCAGTATCAATCCACTCACTGTTCTTCTTTTACACTATCAGAGATAATATAGTATTTACAGTGTTATATATTTGCCAGATGCATGTTAATTAAGGGAGAGGAGATTTAAATGTGTCTTTGGCTGGTTTCTTCATTCAGCTGTCTTGAGAAATACTCAAACGTAATTTCCATTAACTGCTGTGCTATTTACTGGTGAGGATAGAAATGGTCATTAGTGACTCCCTGCTGCTGAATGCAGTCCTCCACTTGTTCATCATAATTCTTGGGGAACATTTGCTTTAAAATAGGAAAAGAACACTAAAAGGATGGATCATTGGATCATTTATGGATCATTGTTCCAAACCTGCTGCCTTGTCGCAAATGCCAGCATAGACTGACATTTATTTTTAAGCTTAGGATGCGAGTTTTAACAGCTGAAGCAAAATCCATACGGGAGCAAAAGGAACACATTTTCTAACAGAAACTTCAGGAAAAGGCAAAAAGAGCCGTCAGGAGCCCAACTAATACGGTATTCTCTTAAAAACCTAGGCCTGGAGTTTCAACATCTTAAACCAGGAAAAGTTTCTGGAAGATTTCTTTTACACCTTTTCTATTTCCTTCTTTGTGCCAGTATGATGTGCAGAACTGTCTGGAATAGGATAGGGGTGGTGTCCCCCCTCAATTAAACACGGGGAAAGGACTTGCAGCTTACTCATACCCTGTGCCATCCTATACTGTTTCGGAAAGCTTGGGCCAAAAGACCTGATGTGCTTGTCAAAGTAGCTGTCAGCACCTTAGCCTCCCTAGGGCTGAATTTATTTAACAAATAATTTTAGGGTGTACTGACCTTGCTTGGTAGACCTTCCTGGGTCATATTTTCACATAGTTGAACTACTCTTGAACTGTTTCTCCATTCTGTAGGGCAAAAATAGGCTTTTCTGTAGCAGTAGATGAGTACTGTACAAGTTCTTGTCCCACCTAGCTATTCCACAACCAGTATATTTACTGCACAACCAGTATATTTATTGTGGAAGTTGGGAGAAAATGTCACTTCGCATTATTTTTATAGTTCCCATATTTTTCTGTCACAGTATCTCAAGGTTGTAACAGAATACAGAGTCTTGTTCCCCAACAACATTGTGATAAAAAAGCAATAAGTTGCATTTATTCTTTTTCTATAGTACTTTTTACTTTCCATACAGCATTCTGTCTGTTCAGGCACATAACATACAGCATTCTGTCTGTTCAGGAACATAACAAACCCTATCTTGCTGGGAAGTAACTAAAGGATGCTTTTCTGCAGGAGTTCAGCCCTACTTAAGACATACGATGTGAATGCACACGAGGCAGCAGTTTTCAAATATAGTTATTAATGGGTTCAAAACCACCAATAAATCGATCCATGGAAATAAGTGGTATGGTAAAAAAGCAATACAAGCCATTTCCATGAATCACTGCACTTTTGGCAAATTCATCTGCTTAATCACTAGTAAGAGCTGTCTCTTTTAGGCAGACTGTCTTGCAAAGGTACCAAATGATCTTTCCTTCCATGCAAAATTCCCTGTTAGTCTTTTAAATAGACTCTTCTCTCCAAAAGAGCATATGAAATATTCCTTTAAATATACAGACACCTAAAACCTACCCATAAATCTGTGCTAACATGCATATCAAAGTTTTTCTGCGGAACTGTATAATGCCAGAAGCACTTTTCTTTTTCATAAAAATCTTAATGAACCTTAAAACTCCAACTTCTAAGATCTTTAGTTAGAGACACAGCACCTTGTGGGTTTTTTTAATAAACATGTTCACTAATTTCTTTAATTACATGCAAAAAAGTGTATAGGTTTATATACACATCAAGTTAATAAAGTGATGTTATCTAGGCAAATGACATTCTAGTGCATGGGTAAGATCCATTAAAATAGGAATGAGGCCCCGTGCTGTCTCCATGAACTCTGACTGCTCTGAGAGGAGCAATGAGATTTATGACTTACAAGGAAGCTGTCCTCTCCACCAGGAAACTTCCTCACATTCCAAAAAGCAGCCACTCTCTTCAGGAATTCTTTGGCTTTCTTTCTAATTTGGGGACATTTTCATAATTTTTTAGCATTTTAGGTTAGGAAGTACTGGTCAGGTATGGGTTACAACCAACACAAAAACTAGAGAAAAATTCCATTTTTCACCCACATGACTGTGACCAGTGGGGAGATTTGTGGTTTGCGATATTAAAGGAAATGCATAGTCTTTGCAAGTATAGGGTCTTAGTTATTTCCTTTCTTCAAGGAATGATAATGCAGTAAATCATACACCTATGAAGTTTTATTAAATATTTATCATAAAGATTTACCAGCCTTATTAGTTTCACCTCTGCCAGCAGTGGAGCTTTCACAAAATGGAATGTGATTTCTATTTTCCACTTCTCAGGCTTTGACTACAATGCATTAAGACAATACAACGATTTATTTTTCCAGATGTGTTTTTCTTTCTTTAAGCATTATTTTCTTCCTGGTTTTGTTTAATTTTACACTTGACTGAGGTGTATAAACTGAAGAAGCTGAGGTAGTTTTGGGAAAATACATATGTGGGTTACAAAATGCTTGAATCATCATTTTGAAAAAACAGTTGCAGCTATAAGATAATTATCTGGAGTCTGAATACAATTTATTTAAAAAAAACACCATTCAGAGCAGTGGCACAGCAGTGGTGTAAGAAGCACTTCTCCCAGCTTAGATGAAGTGATGTACTCTGGAGATATATGCTCCATTTCTAATTTGACCTCTAGCTTTCTGACTCGTGTAATACAGAGGTGACCAGACAAGGGCATAGGGAGGAAATTAGGAGGGCAAATATTGTTTGGGTTAAAGCAGACTCTTCCTTTGGTTGTTTACTACCCTGGTTTCTTAAGTGTTGTCACTTTATATAATCACACTCTGTTGTGGTTGTCTCCTCCACAGATAAATTACTAACTTTTGGAGGCACCAAGCAGTAGCAATCCAATCTGACAGAAATGTAGGTAACTCGGAAACTATATTTGTGCAAGCTTCATATATATATTCTCTATACAAAATACAGAATCACAGAATGGTTGAGGTTGGAAGGGCCCTCTGGAGGTCATCTAGACCAAGACCCCTGCTCAAGCAGGGCCACCTAGAGCTGGTTGCCCAGGACTGTGCCCAGATGGATTTTTAATATCTCCAAGGATGGAGACTCCACAGCTTCTTTGGGCACCCTGTTCCAGTGTTCAACCACCCTCACATGAAGAAAAGTGTTTTCTGACGTCAGGAGGATTTTCATGTGTTTCAATTTGTGCCCATTGCCTTTTGTCAATGCAATGGAACAAGGCAAGGGGACCTTGAGGACAGTGGTATCTCACCCTGCATTCAGCAGCGAGAATCCAAATGAGAAAAAGAGCTCTTAAAAATGCCTCAGGTTTTAACTACGCTAAATATGAAGTGAGAGTAATGAGTCAAAACTGGAGTTTGGATTGCCTTTATTATGCAGATAGTCTGTTATTTTAGGTCAGTATCCTAGGTACATACTCCTCCATGCAATGGGAGACCTGCTTTCTGCCATGATCTGTCCATCTTCCTCAAGCAGCCTAACAAGATTTTGGGCTTTTTTCAGAGCAGCAGTTTGCTGGGCACTTCTGTCATTTTCTAAATGAAATCAGCACAAAATTATTAACTAAAGCCATTCTTGAGGTTAATGACCTGAAAGATGGTCCCAGCCCTTGAAGTTGTGCTCCCCACAACATTGTGTCCTACTGTTTTTGTTTGCTACGAATGACCGTTCAGCAGTGATGCCTCCAAGTTAAGCATGTGCTGTCTCTAGGCTCCTCAACTCTATGACTGTGTTTTCCACTGAATTGCTATAATGTTGACCACAGGACTGGCTCACGTCTGAGCACAGGCAGGTTGTAGGACAAGCCTGCTGAGTTTCCACTGACCCGTTTATAAGAGGAAGACCTGTGGTCTGCATCCCTCCTGTGTACAGGTCACTGCCTGGGGAATGTCTGTTCTCTCCTGACCTGAGACTACTGCATGTTCTCCAAACCAGCCTGGTATTCCCATGTCTGCTTAGGTATCAACTCCATCCTGTGGCAACAATACAGGATGGAAGATTTAGACTAGCACTGGGTAGCTGATATCCATACGCACCTTCACTCCCATGTTGCTATTGTCCTGGCATTGACTCCTTCCGTGGTGGCTGTAGGTTTGAAGCCTGATTTCAGATTGCATGAAAAAATACTTTGTGCTGTTTTGAATTCTTCATATATTTCATTATCCCACTATTTATAAAATCCTATTCCTGATTAATGCATTTGTTTGTAAAACACCTGGAAAACAGCATTAAAAGGTGTAAATAGCACTAATTCTGCAAAAGAAAACAGTAACTCTGACTAAGAAGGTCTGTCTTCATTAAGACCTTACGCCATTGCCTGTACATTGAAGTAGCTATAAACATCCCCTCTCTTTCTAGGTCCCTCATCCTTCTGAAAGTCAGAAGAAGAAGGGAGCATGGCATGGATGTGCAGGAGAGGAGAAGCAGCCCTGGTTGTGTCCATGGCCCCAAGAGAGGCATCCAGGTAAAGCTACTGATGCGGAGGTGGCAGAACCTGTGAAAGCTTCCCTTGCAATGACCTTGCTCACCTCCTGGCTTTGATTTGTATTTCCTACTGCCCAGCCCTGTGCCACTTCCTTGGGCCTCATACTTGCCAAAGCAGGAACATCCCTACCCCGACTTCAGTAATTATCCAGTGACTCCCAAGCTTATGCCAATGACCACCAGCCCATACAAAACCAACTCAGGGTCAGGCCTTGAGCTGCTTTATTGTTGAAAACAAAAAAAGAAAAAAAGAAGAAAAAAAGCAGCTTGCTGCTGTACAAAGACATTACAGGGCATGTGGGATTTCTCGCCCAGAACTAGCTCAGGTATTGGTTGAGGGATCAGCTCTTTTTAATACAGGAAGGCATATTAAGTTTCCCTTGTACTATTAAAATCTGCATCTTTGAGAGTTCATTTACCCACACATTCAGAAAACAAATTCACTTAGTGGGGTAATTCTCCTTCCCTAAGCCTTGAATTTCACTTCCTTACCTTCTACTACCTATGGCTTTTCTTTCAGTTGGGAAGTAACTGTTTCTGACAGCTCGTTAAGCAGTCTCCTATATTGCAGTTAGGAATAAGAAATGTCCCATTTTCTTTCAGCTTGTGCTGCTCTTGTGGTATTTATTTGTGAACTCTCTCTTTGAGCTTTTCATGCCTTTCTAGCTAAACCCTCAATTCCTTTAATGTCTTGGATTTTCTGTTATGTCCAGACTGCACACCATCCACAAATTAAAGGCTTGTATTACATTACTTCTTTCACTTGGTTAATTCTATTTGCTTTAATCATAGCTTAATTCTGCGCCTCCTCTTTTCAAGATCTGTTCTCTTATCCAAAATACAGGTACTCAAAATTGCAAGCCTAGCTCTTCAATCTTATATCAGTCAAAAAGTCCTCTGTGATTTTCTCGCCTTTATGTAATCTCTGCTAAAATTCATCTCTCTATATATGTATTCATACATTTTCAGATGGAACACAATACTTCTCAGATTTCTGCAATACAGTTTCATAGCCAGCCTCCTCTGTCTGGGATATCTGAAAACTATGGAAAACATTTGCTGCCTCAGAATCTGCTATTATCAGAAATAGAGCTACCTCTACCTGCCTTCCTCCTTACAGCCCCTACTTACAGATACGGAATGAAGTGCTGTTCTCCAGACTTTCACTACTGGTGGGCATTTTTTTAAATCTCCTTTATCTCTGACACCATGTGCTGTCCATCAATCACTCTGAGCCAAGGATTTTAACAAAGAAATGTTTCTTACCGCATCCAAGTTCTAACAGACCAGCACAGTGTATTATGGGTTTCTGCATAAAACAATAACCCGTTGACCAATTCAGAAACTTCTAAGGCTCCCTACAAGCTCTGTAATAGTAGAGCTGCTGCATTTTTATTACTTTTTTTCTGAAACTATTCTGAATTGATCTCTATGCTGTTTGGTGGTGGTAGTGTTTTTAAAGTGGTAAAAGAGTTTCACCTCAAATACTACTCTTTCCATTGATACAATTAATACACTTCCTATGGGAAATGGAAAGGCCTGGAAACTTCACAGAAAAATTGTGTCCTAAGAAAACCTTCAAATCAATTTTTCACTTCTTCATGACTTTTTGTTCCCCCCGTCCCTGTAATAGCTTTCATACAAATATTCAGAAAGTCCACAAAGGGTTCTTCCAGATAAAAAATTGTCACTCTATGCAATCCAGATCTGAGGTGTTGCACATCCTCAGGAGCTTTTGATGTTTTCCCACTACTGAATTTCCCACAGAAAGGAGATAGCTAACAACTCTTGTTTATTACCCCACACAGAGCAAGGGAAGAAAATACTCCTACCATTTGCTGAGCAAGGACTGACAGCAAGCAAGAATGGCAATTAAATTTTCAAAGTTTTATCAGATTCAGTAGATTATGGTTTATCTTTGTCTGTGGTGATTTTGAAGCTGTGTTGATCTTCCTGCTGCTTACTGTCTCTGAATCTGGGTGCCAGAATCTGACAGGGCAGACTCAGGAGACACAGGAGCCCCAGTGCAATCTAAGGTAAGAGGAGTAGCAGCCATCCCATCCTATCCAGAAGTCTGCACAAGTGCACTGCGCCAACGTGCTTTCACTCACCCACGAGTAACCTTCATCTTTAGACCCCTCTTTCCAGGGACGGAGGGAACTGCCGCTTGTTAACCCCCACTGTGTAGCAATACCTCCCTGTCAGAGGTTGCTACAGCTGGTAATCTGCAGGTGGAAAAGTTCATAGGAGCAGGCTCTACCTCACCAGAGGGAAAATGCATTTAAACTGTTTACACTAACCCAGCTGATCTTGCCTGAAGCAAATTAGGGAGTGCTCACTGCTGCTGCTGGTAGCTGCGGCTTCCACCCTGTCCCTGGGCACTCTGGGACTGGGAGAGGCCCACCGGCTCAGGGCCACAATGGAAGAAGTCTGGGACATGGTTGGAAGCCTGTATTTGCATGAATGAGACTCTTGGAAGCACTCCTAAATGATCCAGTACAGTTCCAGCCTCAAAGGATACTGGACTTCTGATTCATTTGCCTGAGGCACGTTTGTGCTGAGGAGTCACAGGTGAAAATAATTGGTATTGAGTGCCAGCAAAAACCTTCTGAAGAAGGTCAAATTGGTGGATAAAGGTTCTTGTAGAATGGGGCTCAGGATGGAAAGACTCTTGAAATATTGATGAAATTTTATATGTCAGGTGGAAAACAAAAATGATTTTCACTGTTGGTGGAAGCAAAAATACGGAAGATTCAAATTATTCACGGAAAGAATCTGCTCCTTTCTTGTTGACATAATCAAATAATACAAATACATACACTAATTCAATCTATTTGGCAAATTCCTTATGTACTCAATATTTAACAATTTCAAATAATATATATAATTTATTATTAAAATCAAAGTAACTTGAGTATGTGCCTCCCATCTCCATACTAAAGGACTACGTCCTGTCTGTTGTTGTTACCGCATACCAGAAATAGTAACACACATTCTACATATCAGTTTAAAAATAAAAAGGCATGTTTTTACTGACAACCTTTACATGAGACTTGATTTAAACTTTTTAGGTCAGTTCCAGGAATCTGATGCTTCATGCATTATTTTCTGAAAGGAGAAATTCATTATGGTAACTTAGATTATCAAATCTGTCAGATCATGCATGAATTTAAATATAGGAGTGGGAATAAATTAGATTATGGGTCAGATTTATAAGCATAAGGGTAAACTAGACTTAATACAGCAGAATTTGACTCTGATTAATTCACAGATAGCTGTGAACTCTTTTCAAATATAGTCAGAAGTGACTGTCTGTGCAGTGCACATGACGTAAGCGTGCAACCATTAAGTTGTATGTATGTTCCATTGAAATATTTTTATTCTGGTTTATGTTTTCACTTCACTTGTCCCACTAAGTAACATTTTTGTTCGTGCTGTTGTTCAATTACTTTGAAAGCAGGATGTGAAATCCAGAGGGAAAAGAATCTGCGATCAGAGCTAGGAATAATTTGTTCTGTTGTAAAGGACTTGGTAAGTTTTCTATTTTTTCCTAATATTATGTTTACTAATTGGATTTAGATCATGAAATAGTAAAAAGGTACAATGATGTAAAATATTAAGGTGCTGTCAGATATTTTAACACAACAGAGTAATAAGAATTTATGTTTATCTTAAAATATACTTCTGAATGTGGAAGCATAAAATGATATTGCAATTGATTCTCATTTTGTGAAATTGCTCATTGGTCCAAGGTTGTCAAGGTCAATGAGAATTGTGCCTAAATCTGTGATTAGGAAGCAGGAGGAAAATGACAAAGAGAAAATCTGAGTTGACAGAAAAACATCAAAACAACTGATGATGGAAGGGCTGAAGATGCATGAAATGGGAAGTAGCATCGTTAAGCCAAAAGAAGCATTTTAAGAAGTTGAGTACATGGGTTGCAAAACTACTAGAGACAATTAATAATTATCTGATTTAAGTTCTCCTGGTGTAAAACCACACTCACATCACTGCAAGTAAGTTCAAAGTCTGATCTGCTATAAATCAGTAGCCCCTTCCTAACAGAGGGAAGAGTGAGTCAAACATATACCTAAGTAAAGAGAGCAAAATGCAGTCAACTGTGGACCTGATCCTAGTTTGGCCATAGGTAATTCTTGGCACAGCTCAGGGCACAGAAGTTAGAAAAACAGAAGGTAGGAACAAAAGGGAAAATAGCCTTCTTCACAGGAAACCCTACAGACACCCAAGGAAAGCAGAAACCCTTGCACTAAGGAGGAGAATAAGAAGTAACAGAAAAAATTAAGGCAACTTGAAGGAGAGAACAAAGAGATGGAATATAATGACTTAGCAAAATCTTCTTGTCCCTTTTTGGCAGTCATAAGGGCAAAGCTCCAGCTGCCCCAAAATGGGTAAAATAAACACATACACTCAAGCTTTTCCCCTTATTTCCATAAAAGCATTAGTGTTCTATAACTATATTGTTCTCATGGGAACCCCATTTTTTCTCCTTACATAACTTTTTTGTGCCATCCTTTTCTTTTCTCCTTCCAGTTCTCACACCTCTTAGGTTATTTTTGTTTCCTTTTTTTCTAGTTTGTAATCACCCTTCTCCCTCCTTTTCATATTTCCAGGCTGCCTTATTGCTACACACCTAGTTTGCATCTCCTCTCCTTTTCTGTGGCCCCTCCCTGCTAGCACAAAAACACACAAAGAAGCAATACTTCTTTTGTTACTTCCACCATCACTTCACCACCACTTCTTGGCTCCGAATGCATTAATAAGCCTTACTGGTACTAACCAGCCTCACCTGGGGTCTCAACCCACACCACTGCCCATGGACACAGAGGCTTTTTTAAGCTCACCCCAGTGCCCCCAACCTCTTTTTTGGCTATGCTGGAGGAATGCTGGTCTTGAACTTAGCCACAGTTATGCCTGGTCATGGATGGTTCTGATCTGCAGTCTGATTTTCCAGCTTAATCTCAGACCTGCTCTGTCATGATGGGCCTACCCAGCTGGCACTGGACTTGATCTTGTCCCTGGCTTGCAGGTTGATTTCATAGCAAACTTGCCTGATGATCTGGACCCTTGCCTGACCATGATTTCTAGGCCTGTTTTGTTCACCTCACTTGGTTGAGTGCTGTGATGTTGGAAGGAGTTATCCCCCTTGGTTTCTTGTTCTCTGTTCTTGAGGGAGCTGCTGCTGCTCCTTGCTGCTCCTTGCTGCTCCTTGCTGCTCCTTGCTGCTCCTTGCTGCTCCTTGCTGCTCCTTGCTGCTCCTTGCTGCTCCCTGCTGCTCCTTGCTGCTCCCTGCTGCTCCCCGCTGCTCCTTGACACCTGGTCTGTTGAGTTCTAGGATATTTCTTACCCTCCACAAAATCTAGCTTTATCCTAGAAGTTAAGGAATTGCTTCCATTAAAAAAAAAAAAAAATTCTTCTCTTCTGACTAATTAATATCCTTGGGATGCAAAAATTTAAAAAGCTCACGAGAATTTAAAAACCCCAACTGCTTCCTTAAGAAAATGCTGCTGATTGATAGTTTTTTGCATGCACAGTGTCAGAACAGGGGAAACTGCATGTCTTTCTGTCACAAGCATCAGAAACAAAGAAAGCAAGACCAAAAAGAGAAAGCTTGTGTACTTGTGAGTGGAGCAGGAGCCTGCTACATTTTGCTGTTCTATTTTAGTGGCTTGATCCTGCCAATGGTGTCCTGTAGCACTTGCTATGAGCTACTGTACATGTCTTTCAAAGTCAAGCAATCCTATTCTTATTGTCCACAACATATTTGCTATAAGTACTTGAGATGAGTTGTAATCTCTGACCCACTGATGGGAAAGACAGACTTGACAAATGAAGAGCGAGCTTCGACTTTTTTCTGACAAATGAAGAACATGGACTGACAGCCAAATGAGAAATCCATTCTAGTCTCCTTTTAAAATGGATGAGCCTGTCAGTAATCTTCTTGGTCAGATAAGAATTACCAATAAGTCTGAAGAGATAGCCTACCAAAGTTTAATAAATAAACTAATAGTATGGGGGAAGAGCTACTGTCACTCTGATGCATTGGAAAGAGCTTGTAGAGGTCAGCCTTGTATGTATGGTGCCAGGTGCCAAAATAAGAAGCATGCTCACTTTTTAAAATGAAATTGTAATTTCAGAAATCATTGAAGTGGAATGTCATTTTGAGAACTTGTTGATTGTTTTCTGGAAGAAGTATGTTTGGTGGTGGGAGACAAATCACTTTGCATAGCTTCTGGCAAGTTTGTGACATAGCTGTTGAAACATAGAAAGTGAACTGGAGTAATACGGCTTTCACAAAAGTCCCTCAGTCCTGGCCTGTGTGACATCCTTGGAAGGACGCAGGAAATAGACCGATGCTGTTACTCAATAGTACAAAGCAATTAATTGGGAAGAAAAAAAAAGTGCTCATCACTGTCATCTAGAGATACATATTTAACAATTTATCCCAGGAAGGACTGTTCACGACTTAAGTGGCTGCAGTATAAATGAACGTTGACAAATTTAGGTATGACATCCCTTCACAAAACCCCTTACAAGCCAATGTATCACAAATAATCCTTAATACTTTGAGCAGTTTTGACAGCAAGCAGACACTTAAATACAGCTGTGACTCTGGACTAGTGATCACAATAGGCATTTCCTCTGATAGAGGGCAGAAACTTTCATATTAATAGGGAACTTAAGATAACAGCTACTTCTCTGCTGAAGGAGAAGGGATTTCCCTCCGTAACTCCCATCATTTGTCTGCCCAGTTTCCAGTTCAACTGCTCTGCCTCAGCCTGGAACAAAAGATTTGCTCACAATTGCACATTATTAGCCTGGTTTATGTTAATTCAAATTGGTATGTAAAATTGTATCCAGATCTATCACAATGCTAATAATTTTAGAGGAAAAATATGATAATGCATGCCATTTCTATTAATATGTAGTTAGATATTTAAAATTGCTGCCCGTTGCATCAAACAGCAATCAAATAGCAAACACAACTCATTCAACATTACACAGTATTAGGAATGTTTAGCATTTTAAAGACATGTAGGCTAGTATAATACAAACATTGTAAAACAAGCCTTTGATATTAATTGGGAAAATGCATAAAGATATTAACAAAACTATTGGTAATACATAAGATCATAAGACTATTCAGGTTGGTCATCTAGTCTGAAGTGTTTCATTTCAGTGTTGTTTGATATTTTTTCAATTCAAAAGCCTGTTCTATCTTTTATTTCCCGGTCACATTTTTGGATTTCTAACTCACACACTTGTGATGTTAGATTCACACATCACACACCTTCTTTCACAAATGCAGTAAATCATACTGTTAAAACCCATGGAACGTATGTTTCTATCATGTTGTACAACAGAAAATAAAGTTTCAAGGCTACACCCCTTACACGGCAATAGGTAAGCGGGAGATCATTTCTTAAAAGGCATAATATGAAGGAATTGGTATATCTGTGATCTCTGGGGACTTCCCAACCATCTTGAAGTACTATTTATTGCTTGCACATCCGTACTAAATTTGAGAGTGTACATTAAATGAATGTTTTGACATGCTCTGTGAAAAGTTCCTAAGAATGTCCATAACCTGTGAAGTGGTGAGTGGACTCCATCACACCTGGGCATGACTCATGGACATTACCATTCTCAGATGAAGCAGACAAAAGCCTAGACAAGAGGGACAGTCAGAGGATCTCAAATGGATTGAAACAATAAATATATTTCAATTTGTGTAAGATAATATTATTAGAAAAATCTACTTACTGGCCTGAAATTAACTTTCTAATTTACACTAATAAAAACAGCTCTGCATGTGTCACTAGCAAGGACAGAAAGACGGGTATCTTGTCTTTCAGACATATCGCTAACATGCACCATTCAATTGATGCTTGGTGATTTAGAGATAATTTCTTCATTACATCCCTACCCAGGTAAAGGGAAGGGAATGGAATTTTAGTTTCTCCTTACTTTTTCCTCTCCCTAGTTAAGTCATACAGGCAACAAATGCTTAAGAAAACTCATATCTTTACTGTAGGTCATATAAAAAACTGCTTCCACGGTCTTCTGGGATTTAAACTATTTTTATTTTTTCTCTGTTTTCAAACTGATTGTGTTGTTTCTGATTGTGTAAAGATCCAGTCCCTTGCTTTTTGAACCTGGTTAGCCCTGGTGGGTTTTCATTGTGTATGCTGGAGTAATAGTGGGGCCTCTCAGTAAAGAAATGCTTCCTAATGTCCAGTCTAAACCTCCCCTGGTGCAGCTTTGAACCATTCCCACATGTCTTATCACTGGACCCCAGGGAGAAGAGATCAGGTCCTCCCTCTCCACTTTCCCTCCTCAGGAAGCTGTGGAGAGCAATGAGGTCGCCCCTCAGCCTCCTTTTCTCCAAACCAGACAAGCCCAAACTCCTTAGCCGCTCCTCACAGGACACGCCTTCCAGCCCTTTCACCAGCTTTGTTGCCCTCCTCTGGATGCATTCAAGGACCTTCACCTCCTTCTTAAATTGTGGGGCCCAGAACTGCACACAGTACTCAAGGTGAGGCCGCACCAAAGGTTCATCTCATGTTGGCTACGGCATAGCTTTGGGGGAATGGTACTAAGAAGCAGTGGAGATCTGCAGACACCTCTGCCAGGTTGGGAGGGAAGCAAGTTGCTCTTCAGTTGGGTCTACCCTGCAGCAGAAATTTTAAAGAGATACTAGTGGCAGGCAAGGGTTGCTGGTGAGCTGGTTCATACCTCTCAGCAGTATAAGGACATTGAATGCATTACCCAAACTGAAGTTTTTCTCTCTCTGCCTCAAAGATTACTTTGCTGCACTGTCAGCATACATGATTTGTGTGTTTCATAATGAACCAAACACAAAGTATGTCTTCCTCTGGACCGCCTGAATGAAAACTGTAGGAAAGCTTCCCAGCATTAGCTGTTTGCAGCAACAGTGACACCCTGAAGCAATATATCACAGGTCACCTGTGAGGAGTGATTTTGTGTATGTTAGTTTAGATGCTCTGTCTTGTTCTCTCAATAACCTTTCTGACTACCTTTGGGTTTTGATCAATTTAGGCAATTATCTATAATGTATGTATACTGTCTTCTGGAAAAAGAATTTCTACAGGAGCTCTTTACATAATAAAAATCTCTGATTTTAACCCTTGTCATGATTTCCATACATTTAAATGTATGTTCAAGCTGTAAAACTGTTTCCCAGCATGCAAATGACTTGAGCGCCAAGCTATGCTTGTAAATCAGACATCAAATATGCAGATCCTGTGACATGGCAACTGAAATGTACATTTTAAAAAGATACGTTGCTGTTTAAGCATTGTGCGTTTAGGTGTTCCCGAATACCACCAGTGCGTGTGCTTTTCATAATCAAACTATAAAGCCATTTATCAAAGGGCTTTTTTTTCTGGAGAAGGGAAATTAAAAATAATAGGTCTGTGCAACTTTGGCAAAGTCAATAGGGCCACAGAGTTATAATTGACAGTAAAAACTGCCTTGATATTACTGGGCATAGAGTGGCTCAGGGAACTGGTCAGAGCCTCGCACTGCATACTGGGTGGACCTGTGTTTTACAGTAAATTGGCACTTCTGCAACAGTGCAAAACGATTCATAAATATTGGAAGCCAATGAGAGTTCATGTAAATACATGTTAACCAAGATGCAGTTTCTTGCAAATGAACTGAAATTAAAGAAAATATTTAATAACATAATGTATAAAACATTACCCCCACTTTAATGTATAAAACATTTCCCCAACTTAGTTATCGCAGAAATCAAGGCTCCAAGCAGCACAGAGTTTATTTCCAATGTCTTTACTCCCCTTTGTGTGGCTGTGAATAATTTTGTATATATTTGATTTTTAAAAAGAGAGACATGATCCAAATCCTGTAAACTCTTGGGTTCAGTCATTAGACCACTGAACAATTTGGTTCACAGAAGAAATTGGAGAAGAAACGGGCAGAAGCTGAGCCTGCACCGAGGCAGCAGAGGATCTTCTTCCTCTGACTCCTGTGAGAAGCTCACAAAAGGAACTACATCCTCTTATTTTATTTCTACTTCATAGGAGAGATTTGGAAAGCTCATTATTCCTTCAGTTCCTCTGCTGCAAACCCGTAGGAAGCACCTCTTTCTCTGGAGGAGGAAAAAGAGTTCAAATACAGTATAATAAAATTGTTGTTTGGTTCTGAGAATGTCTTTTTCTATTTAATCAATGATTCATTTAGCAAAGATGTTCTGGTTCCAACCAAGACGGGTTCAAAATATTTTACCCGTTCCTGTATTTCAGCTGATAGTGACTGGGAAGGCAGAGCACAGAGATAACCGGTGTGCTCCTGAGAGCCCCTGTGGGAGTGCTCCGAAGGTGCCTGCAAGACCAGAGCCACTCTCTAACTGGAGAGTGAAACTGCGCACTCCACATCCCCTGCCGTATTACGCCAGCAGTACGGTATCAGGCAGTTTGGCCATCATGACGTGTTCAGCTAGGCTGCCTGCAGTCCCCATGTTGACGGCTGGTTCATACACCATCCTCCCTGCGGGTACCAAGGCCAGTATTTAGGAGCAACCATTACATGCCCCGGTACCTCCACAACTCTTATTCCAGGTGGCTTCATCTACTGCCAGGTATCAACAAACGATACTACTTTGAGTAAGTGTCTTTCTTAGCATCGGTTTACATACCAGAGCATATCCTTCTACTATTTACTATATGCACTCCTGCTTATCTCAGTGTAACAGTGGTGCTGAAGCACAGCTTGTATACCAGTCGCAAGTTGTGCGTCCGACAGCTTGGCCTGCGTTTGCTCTCACCATTTATGGGCCAATGCCAATTCAAAATCACAAGTCATAAACAGACATGTTTACTTACAGTTGTTAATAGCACTGTAGATAGAAATAAAATACTTTTTAAAAGCTCACTTCTTTCTCTGCACCTAAATTCTCCACTTTTTTTTTTTTTACTTCTTTCAATCTAGACAAAATGTAAAAAAAGTGTCCAAAGCTTTTATATTTATCTGCTTAAAAACAACTTTCACAGGATTTATTTTTAGTTGAGGAGTACTTCTGGGGGTGTAGTCGCGGTAAAAGCTTGCTTCTATAACATCTAAATGTTTGTTGGATTTTGTCAGCTGTTTAAGACAAATGTGACCCTCTGATAGTGCTCATCAACAAAATGCTGCGAGTAGCTTCCGTCTGGATCAAGAACGAACATCACCTGCTGGCGCCGCTCTCCGTGAGCCACGCTTCTGTATTAAAGGCAAGGCTGGGTGCAGTTTTACTACTTTTAATGAAAATAAGTGCGGTTCTCAGCCTCCCGGCTTGTTCCCGGTGCTTTTCTCAATGATACCGAGCGACGCTTGTGTGCCATTGATACCCAGCATTCAGCTAATAAACCGCCGACTGCCTTCCAGCGTGCCCAAGTTTTGCCTCCCGGACCCGAACTCCCTTTCCCCCACGAGTGCCGCGCAAGGGCTGCACGCAGGAGGGGGGCTCCGCAGCCTAGAGGGCCAGCCCGGGTCCCGCACGGAGGTGCCCGGCAGGGACCCCCGGGTCCCTCGCACCCCGCTCCGGCACTTCTCCCCGCGCAGCT
>NW_008825409.1:1017722-1033386 GCF_000699105.1 Pygoscelis adeliae | reverse complement strand
GGGAGGCAGCGAGGGGCCCCTCGCCGAAAGCGCGACCCCCCCGCCCCGCCGCCTCCGCCCGCCCCCAGCGCAGAGAAACAAAACAAAACCCCGGCTCCGCCACGCTCTCCCTCCTTTCCTCTTGGCATTTGGTGGTTGTTTTCTTCTTTTTTCCGTGTTAATTTTTTTTTCCTTGGGGATTCTTTCTCCTGCCAGACTGACTTGCACCTTCTTGACAATTTCGCTTCCCCTCGTTTTTTTTATACTCTTCCCCTGCTTCCAAACCCTGTGTCTGTGTGTTTCAATACTATCACAACCTCTGCTAAAAATAGATCTTTTTATATACCCTTCCTCCTCTCTGACCCCATCCAACACCCCTTGTTAAGGTGAGTTGTGTCTTTTCATCACTTTTTTCCTTGTGTGTTGTTTTTTTGGTTTTGGTTTTTCTTTTCCCCCCTTTAGGGCAGGTTTTAGGGAGGAGGGGATGTGGAGGAGAGAATTTCGTGGGGAGTCAGGCATGTTTGCAAAGCCTTATTTTCCCTCTTGCAGCCTCAGCATCGTTCTGGACTGCTCCCTTTTATCCCAAGGATGGAGCTAGCTGATGAAAGTGGGGAACTACTCTTCCTCAGCACTGCATGCTTGGGAGCTACACCAACAGCAGGGGGAAAAAAAAAAAGCTTCTCTTTTTTCCTTCGCTCCCCCCCGCCCTCCCGTTCCTTCCTCCTTTCTGTGTTTTGTTGTTTTTGGGTTTTTTTGTGGGGTGTTTTTTGTTTGGTGAGGGGTTTTTTGTTTGGTTTTGTGTGTGTGTGTGTGTGTGTGCTTGGTTTCTGTTTTTAAGCAATACACAGGGGATTTGGAAAGAACTGCATGTGATGTCGGGGGGAGCGAGTGTGCTTGTGCACGTGTGTCTTGAGTGTGTGTGTGTGTGCGCACGCGTATGTATGTGTGAAGTGCATTTGTATTTTGTGTTTATGGGATGATGAGTGATAAAGCTTCCAAACAGCCACTGTACGTAGAGCGAGGAGCACGGCAGAGACTGCTGATGGAGAAATCGGCCGGGGATGCAGGAAAGCTAGAGAGCTCTCCACGGAGTTCGGTCCCTTGTGCTCCAGGACATCTTTCCATAGATCATTACTGGCACCTTCAAGGTGATGGCTCTCGTTCCTCTCCCGGCTTCTCAGTAGAGGAGTGCCGAGAGGGAAAACTTTAGGGCTAACGTGAATTGATAGCGTTTCTGTTCCTCCAGCAGCCCGAGACAGTGGTATTCCAGGGATAAGTGGGGAAAATAGCATTGTGATCCAGAGCAAATGGATCATTTGCTGTCACATACTAGTGTTCAGTGAGGAAAAGAGAGATGAAACGTTATTAGTTTGGCCAGCCAGCAGGAGCATTGCAGCCCGGTTTGCTTCCCAATTCCAAAGTTGTTTTAGACTGTTTTTCTTTCTTCAGCTGTTCAGCTAACTGTTCCTATTGACGACAGAAATGTGTTTCTATAGTAAAACAGCCTATTATAAATCTGCTGGGCAACGATTTATTATTTAGAGGCAATCAAGTAATCTATCTATTTCATGGATTTTCCCCCAGTCTTTTAATGTGTTTTCAACTGCATTTTACCTGTGTGTGTGAAGTGGAGTAATATAGATTTTAGTTGCATTTTAACAAGGGGTTAAGGCATAACTTGCAGGGTGCCATTTGCAAAGTGTCACTTAATATAAAGCAAAATAACAGCCCCTAGCTCTTTTTAATGGATTTTTCCCATCTCCCTTGTTTGTTTCAAAATAAGCAGATGATTTTGCTTAAGAACTTGGAAGGAAAACTGGCTTCACACTGATACACAGTTTCAAATATTCAGAGCTCAAAATTATTACACTTGTCTGACTGTGAAACTTGAATTTGTTTATGAAATCTAGTGGATCCAAAGTACATGAAAGAGCACATCGTATACGTAGTTTTCTAACAGGTCGAATCATTTTTGCACCCAGAAGTTTACAAATGCACTCAAAAGGTTGCTATCATCTGTGTTTGGAGGCCTTCATGCTGTATGGACACAGGAACATTAATGTTGCCTGTCTAGTTAATGCAATTCCAAAATAACCGATCTTTCCACATGCTGCGTAGATGACGTTCAACAAAAATGAGCAGTCATGGAAGTAGTCTTGTGCTATCAAGAGTAATTTCATCATTTCTTTTTCTTGTTAGCCTAAATTAAAATATTTTACACAAGTATGCCTTGGGATTTTTTTTTCTGCTGTGGCTGGCTGATGTTGTGAAAGCAGGAAGCATGCTTTGAGTGAGTTGTGCCGCTCCTAATGCTTGATAGCAGTGAGGGGAGAAACACCTGATGTGCTTTGTACATCATCCCTGACGGTATGCAGGAGTGAGAAAGAGATGGAAAACCAGCACAGTGCTCTACCTGTTTAAATAAATAAATAAGTCTAAAGGAGGGTGATGTATGTTAGCTTGTCAGCTGCTGTTCTGCTGATCCCTGACTACTGGCTAAACACATTTTCTTGGTAAGCACTGTGATGTGATACAATTTTTCTGTTTTGATAGAGTTTGCTGTTAAAATCACATGTGGCACAGGAGAGCTCTTGTTCTGCTGATAAAAATCATGCCTCCCTGTTTTAATCTGGAGAAGGCTGAAATATCCACAACTCCTACTGAAGTCACTAGGAGTTACTTGTGTTCGGCACTCGTCAGGATTTTTTACTTAAACGTACCAGGATTCAGGATATTTCCAAAGGATACAGTTGCCAACAGATCTGTAATGTGTCATTTTGTTTAGATTTTACATTGGGTGCATACAGTATGTTTACAAATAAATGTTTTTCCTTCACCACAAGAACACTAAAACGTGTCAGTAGGTGGAAAAGTTTAGCATTGGTTTACTCATGGGCTTTTTAAGAGAATTCTCTTGGTATCCTTTAGCTGGTTGTGAAAAAGCAGTGTTTCCTTCAGAAATCTATGCAGTAAGTTACTTACGCTGGTTGATTAGCTGTTGACATTGGTGAAGGGAAAAAAAATGCATGGAATATTCGTACAAAAAAAAGAGACCAAGTCATGTGTTTCTTTATCGTAACAACTGAAAGACAAGAGTGCTTTCAGCTGGATATGAAAATGCTGAAGCAAGGTTAACGTTGAGTTTGATCTGGTGGTCGTTCCCATTGATGTGGATGGCAGCACACCAACACTTAGGTTATTCAATAACGTACTAACCTAGATTAAACTTCCCTTTAATTTATGTTTTGAGGCTTGGATAAAACCTCAGACCTTGGATATGTTCACTTCTAAAGCCTTTTTTTTGCTCTTGAAACAAGCCTTAGAAAGCTGTGAACTGATCTAAGCAAAGTAATGGAGGGGAGAGTTCAGAAGTCACTCTGACTGTGGGATTTCTCTCTACTGTTAGACAACTGAAATGATTTTCTTGTATTACTGCACTTTATTATTCTGCAATATCAGTCTAAAATACTTAGTCCAAGGAGTTTTTATTCTGTGGATGTGGTGCTTCCACAAATGGAGAACATGTGTATTTTGTCTTGTCCTAAACTACAACTACCCACCGGTTTCTGTAGCGTTTTGTTGCAGGGCAAAATTGCTGTTTCATTTGGACATACTTATTGAGGAAGCTATATTGATCTCGGATTTTCTTAAATTTTTAAAAAGGAAAAGAAAACTATCACAGTGTTGCCTGGGACTTTTAGCGATGGGGTGCAGAGCTATTATCTATATCCATGTGGAATGCAATCACAATATACATTAAAAAGCAGTAGCATTATCCAACTGAAAACAAATTAATCAACTTTCTCTGTAAATCCCTCTTTCTTTACTAGTTTTAAATGGTACTCTGTGTGTGTTTCAATCTGAGTGTATATTTGTAATTTTAAAACGTTCAGATGAATGAAGTTACTTTATGCAAAGCTGACTTTGTGTTTTGTCTGTGAGAAATATACTTTCTGTAATAAAATAGACATTTTTTTTCTGCTGTACTTGCTTACACATACAAGAAAATTAGTATATTCCTCCTGGCAACCATGTGTAACTCTGAAGAGCCAGGCACTGAACAGAGCTACAAGCAGCTACCTTCCCAGTCTTGGTGAATGTGGATGGGTGGCAGGGGTGACAAGTGCTTGGGCATGGCAGGGAAAGGGAGAGCGCGGGGCTTGGGAAAGCGGAGTATCTAACTACCTGGTGGTGGAGTGGCTGTGTGCCCCGGACAAGGGCTAAAATAGCAAGTCACTTCCTCACCCTTAACAGTATTAAACTCCTCTATCTCGTGGATTGCATTCAGTGATCTGCTTGGTTTTCCCTTTGTGTTAGAGTAGATATGGAAGACTTAATTACAGTGCTAACGCAGCTCTGATGACAACTGTTTGTAGGAGGTCAAATGGAAAATAATTGGGGAGACGAGTCTCCAGCTACAGTGTTTCTTCTTTGCGGTATGTTTTCATTTATGCCAGTTTTCCCTGGATTTGCATCCAGCTGTTATACCCTACTTCCCTGTGTAGGCTGGAGGATGCTTTGTGTGGAGAAAGTGTTTGTAGGAAGGGGAAAAAGAATATTATTGTTAACTTTGGAACAACACAATATAACAGCTCCACGAACCCCAACCAAATGCAAGAATAGCTGTGGCATTGTGGGTAAAATGCTCAGAATTTGCTTGACGTGAATACGAGATTTCATACTTCATGAGAGGAGACACATTTTTAAACGTAATTCAAAGGAAATGCTCTTTTCAGAACGAGACTCAGCAAGTCCCCATGACCACTCTTGTCCTGCGGGATCTGTTTGGAGCAGCCCAGTTAATTCCTGCTTAAAGTGGGGTGGGGCCAGTTTCTCCCCTTAGGTTCACTACTGTAACTCCGTGCTTGTAACTGGGTACCTAGTCCAGCGCTGCAGTGGTATCAGTAACAAAATTTAAGCTTTGTTTATAGGGCAAAACATATAATGCACTATTGATTTCTGCTAATGGGCAAGGCTTTTAACAGGGTGTATGAATCCAGTCATTTTGATTATGGATCTGTTTACCTTGCAACATCCGTGACTGTCTCATCTATGCATTAGATATATTTAAATGCTGTGGACACTTAGTAGACTATAAGGAAGCAAGATGCTTGTCTTCTGTAAATGATAGATAAAATCCTCAATTTGTTCTTTCATTTGGTTTTGGGGAGTGTGGATGGTTCAGGACTACACCTTATTTGATTAAAATTTGTCTCTTAGTTTGCTTAAAAATAGTTACCAAAGGATTTATTATTATTAATTTTAGACAGTCTCTTCTGTATGCATTTAAAAAAATGTTTAGTTTCATAACGAGGTTTTAGGGTAGGCCACTGAGAACTTAGCCCTCTTAATGACTGGTTGTTATCATACTTTCATTAATATAAATGACATATATAGTGACAAGGTCTTTTTCAAACTTACTGGCACTTTGCATACGACAATATCTTTTATAATGAGTCATCTGGAGCTCCCATGAAGATTTTTTTTTTTTTATCTGCAGTGAAAGTCTGAACATTTTAATCAAATCAAAGTGTTTGGATTATTTGAGCTCTGGTAGAATAAAACAGCCATTAATGTACGGTTCCCTTATCAGTCATACCATTGCCATCTTGTCATCTGTGTGAGTTCAGTATAAAACGTATCTATAAGCCATAGCAGTTTGGGGCAATACCTTTAGTTCATGATGGCTGCTTCAGTAATCCAGGTAGAGATATGCCAGTACTCAATGACAACGTGGTGAAAGACAGGGAGCATCAGCTGGGAAGTAAATAGGGCCCTGAGGTGGGCTTAGAAAACCCCTCAGGAAAAACAAAAAAGTCTGTCTTTCTGGAGGAGAAGTCAGCACGTGGCCATGATGTACTTCTAAGCTTCCTTGGACTTAAGGGCTGTTTCTATACATGACAAAATCCCAGTGGCTTACCAGCAGTGCAGAATCCTAATGAAATTTATATAATCCAGCAGAGGTTGTCCCAGGAGCAGAAAGGGAGAACTTCACAAGTGTAGTACTTATATTTAGATGAGAATGTGCATGGTTCCTTCTCCTGTTGTGATGCCAATGGAGAAGTGTGTTCTGTTTCATTCGTGTACCTTTTGAAAAGGTTTATATATTTTGACTTAAGGTAATGAATGGGGAATGATTTAGACTAGAAAAATATGGAAATTCAAAGTTAAGGCTTAACTTGCACTTAACCATTACAGAGGCATGGTCTATGGCTTGGGAGTTCTTGTTGCAGCTCTGACAAAGATCTCCTAAAGTGGCACTGAATGCAGAGTTTGTGTGATGCTTTTCCTACCTGTAAAATGGGATAGTACAGTTAAGGCTAAATTCAGCAATTCCTGGTCGTGTTAAATAATTCCTCAACTTCAGTGGGATTGCTTGCCTAAGCGAGAGTCTCAGAAACAGGGTCGTAGAACAGTGACAACAGGGAAGGTGTGAAGTATCATCATTATTATTATCTCGGAGAAGCTTACCTTGTATGAGATGGCTCGTGTTCCCGGCAGTCTGCATCACCAGACTAAAATTCACTTGATTTCTGCAATGCGTCACTGCTGGATTCTGTGGCAGGATGAAATAAATTTAAAATCCTTTCTAAAATCTGGGGTCTAAATAAAGAACATATTAAATATAGGAACATTTTAAATATATTAATTGTATATGATAGTTCAGATTTAATGTAGCCGTATGTTTCTGCATGTCCATCTATGTGGAAGAAATTATTTTGTCTCTATTTGGATTTTCACCTAATATAAAAATACTTTATGAATTCTAGAAGCAGATCAGTACTTTATAGGTAATTCTTTACATGTCAGAGATGAGACACTGGTGAGACGCTAGAACAGGTTACCCAGAGAGGTTGTGGATGCCCCATCAGTGGAAGTGTTCAAGGTTAGGTTGGATGGGGCTCTGAGCGACCCCTGCTCATTGCAGGGGGCTTGGACTAGATGATCTTTAAAGGTCCCTTCCAACCCAAACCATTCTATGATTCTATGTTACAGACATCAACTAATTATCCATTACAGCAAACCCTCCTTCGGTTTTGTAGTACATAGACAAATTTTTAAGCAGAAGTAATAGTAAAATGAGGGACCAGGAGAGCAGAATGTATTTTCCCCTCTCTTTTCTTTTTCTAGTTAGCTTTCAGTGGTAATGTGGGGTAGAGACTAGAAAAGAATTGTAGATTTGACTGTTCCTAGCTATCAGCTGAGTTTTAAGACTCCTTACTCTTTTTGAGTGAGGACCAGTGCTTGTATTAGCATTTGGGATTGGCAGGGTTCCCCTGCCTGGCAAGACGGAAGAACCTGGGAAGGGGAGGATTTTGTGATTCTTTCAAGTCTGAAGGTAAAATCTGCAGTGCCATATGGATAATATCAGATCATCCACTCCTCTGAGATCTTTCCAGTGCATATTGCAAAAGGCTAGATCTTCAAGGCCAAAATCTTAAAAGCAACTTCTAAATTTGCACTCTCACTCAGATTTTGCTTGTGTGTGGCACCTGTATGTGCAGCCTAGAGATGTAAGCGACAGGAGGCAGAATCAGGGATAATAAAGTAGCTGGAATCAAGGAAAGGATTTAGCAAAAGGGTAACAAAGTACATTTATAAGCAAAAATGCAAAAAGCTAAGTGTGGGGGAGTCCTTAAGAGAGAGGATGGAAGAGGGCAAGGCATTGCACTGGGATGGAATTAATAAGATCTAACAGAATGCGAGAGAGAAAAAGCCCAAGACAAATATCAGAGATGGAGGCTGGATTAGCAGAAAGACAGCGCGACTAATGGTAGAAGGCAAAAAGACAGGCTGAAAGGGAGCTGTAAACTATCAATTTAAAGTGTGGTTTCAAGATCAGCTTAAGTTGATCTAAGCGCCAGCTGCTGCTGCAAAGGGAGTCCTGCACACTCTTCCTTCCTTCTTCCGAATGATGTGCTGCAACCGGTAATATGAAAAAAGAAAAAATCATCCAGATCAGATCCTTGATCCAGCTAACTAACTGCTCATATTAACATTACAGCTGCCTGAAGGCAAAGAGGTGGGGGGGTGGACATAGGAAATGGCAGCATAAAATTGACTTACGCTGACGACGGATCCGTGCTCTTGGTCTGAAAGTCCTGGTGAGATTCTGAGTTAGAAATTACTCAGAAGAGAGGCTGGCTAGGAAGACTTGGAGTGGTAACACAAAGAAAGGAAGAAGCCACCTGGGACAGTATTTATAGCGAGCAGTTTAGATGGCTGCATGCAAAGGAAAAAAGATGCTCAAAACACTTAAGAGGCAAAATCAAGCATTTAAAAGTTACAAAAAAATGGTATTTATGTTACCTGTGTATTTAATTCAGCATGCACAGGCATGCCTGCTGATGCAGTCTTTAATTACATGATCAGGTGGGGCTCTTTTCCCTCGGGACAGCTTGCAGAGAGGCAGGGTGGCAGAGGCTCCAGGAGTACCATATCCCTCATGAGTGGCTACCCTGTCCCTCGTGACCCCTGTTGAGCAGAGCAGTGCCTGCGACTTGGGGCTTACTTCACCTCAGTGGATCATGAATGACAAAGTCCAGTCTTGCAGCAGTCCCACTGGTAGCTCCACGCTTCCCTCTCACAACCTTCATGTGCATCTCCTTCAGGGGCCCCAGCGTATTTCATACTGACTTGTACCACTTTTTATTAATCCAGTATTTATGGCTCCCAAACAAAACATCTTTCTGCCTCTTTTTGCCTCATAGCTGCACCTGCAATGTGCTATACATGTGCAGCATGTGTTAAGCTTACTTTTAAATGGTAATGTATGCTTCAAGTTTCTCTTGGAATAAGAAGAAACAATATAGAAAAATAAAAAGAAATTCAGAATTAAATGCCTTCAGAGAAAAGGAGGCAAAGATTATAATATGTTTTGTAATAAATGAAATATAAAGCTCTTAGGTCTTATTGGCTATCTTTTTAATGATTTTTTAAAAAATATTAAATGGAGAAATTAGATTATGCACAAATACACACACACACACGCAAAACCACATTATGGATTCCACTCTTTGAAGGAAATGGTTGAAAAAGAAGAGTTTACCCAGCCCTGTGAGAAATAAGATGCTGGCAGATGATGTCATGCTGTCTAGACTAGAATAAAAGATGTATTTTAAAAAATCTTAGCTAACTTATTTAAATAAAATATTTTAAAATTCTAAGAAATCAGAAGTGCTAGCTGATGATCTTAGATTTTTACTTTGATCATGCTCTATGGGTTCTGGTGTCTTTTCATAACATATTTTTAAAATGCTGCTTTTTCTGCCTTTAAGCATACCTATAGAGAACTGCATACTCATAAGAAGATATGACTGATTCTTCTGGGTTACCCAGTTCAGTCCCTTGCTCTTGCAGCCAAGATATCATATAATTCCTTTCATGTACTGATCAAACTCCTTCTTACAACTATTTAAGGATTTTTTTAGCTTCCATACTACCATTTGGAGGCTGTTTCAGTATTCTGGTTTCTTTTGCCCTTAAATATGTTTGTGGCCTGCTTATATTACCTTGTTCTTGGTCTAATCTTGTACTTGAGCTTCAAAGGCCTTTTCTGCACAGTGTTTACTGCCCCAAAGTATGGACCAGTCCTGCTCGCTGTTTTCCTGTGCTAGGCTTAAAAAGCAAAGTTCTTGCCTGCCAAAGTTCAGTTCTGGTGGGGACTCCTAAATTCTTGTGGAGGATACACAATGGTGTAAAGTTAGACACAATAGGGTTCTGGTCATGCTCCTCGTTCATGCGATGACTAATCTAAAACCAGTCTTCAGTATTGGCCTTCAGAGGGTGAGTGATAAGACAAGTGCCTTACCCACATTTCTCTTTGGGGGTAGGTTTGGTCTTCCAGTGCGTAGTGCTCTATGGGGTTTTTGCAGACTCATTTTCATTTGGCTTAGTTCTGGTTTCTTACTATAAATAGTTCAAGTAAGACAGAAGGAACCTTTGTTTATAGTTTGAAAAAAAAATCCTGTTTCTCCTTTGGATTAAATTTCAATTGGTGAGAGTTGATACTTTAACATTTAAACAGATACAATATTCTAAGCATTAATCTTTCAAATAGGAGGTAGCCATTATGCTGTAAGCAAAATTATTTTCAAATCAGACTATCTAATAGTCCTAATCAAGAATGCATTGGATTTCATGTGGATTTACCATTTGTACTTCATTTGGGAAGCTGGAAATTAGTAGGTTTTGATTCTGGACTCATTTTCTAATTTTAAAATTACTGGGAAAAAGAACATGTATATTTTATTTTTGTTCCTTGAAGTATAATGTAAACAGAGGACAGGAAATACAAGTGGCTGGCCTTTTTGTGTTTCAAGAATTTACTTGAAATGGCTTTATTTTGAAAAGTGAAGGGCATCAACGTTGGTGCGGCCTCACCTTGAGTACTGTGTGCAGTTCTGGGCCCCACAATTTAAGAAGGAGGTGAAGGTCCTTGAATGCATCCAGAGGAGGGCAACAAAGCTGGTGAAAGGGCTGGAAGGCGTGTCCTGTGAGGAGCGGCTAAGGAGTTTGAGCTTGTCTGGTTTGGAGAAAAGGAGGCTGAGGGGCGACCTCATTGCTCTCCACAGCTTCCTGAGGAGGGGAAGTGGAGAGGGAGGACCTGATCTCTTCTCCCTGGGATCCAGCGACAGGACGCGTGGGAATGGTTCAAATCTGCACCAGGGGAGGTTTAAACAGGACATTCGGAAGCATTTCTTTACCAAGAGGGTGGTCAAACACTGGAACAGGCTTCCTAAGAGGTGGTCGATGCCCCAAGCCTGTCAGTGTTTAAGAGGCATTTGGACAATGCCCTTAACAACATGCTTTAACTTTTGGTCAGCCCTGAAGTGGTCAGGCAGTTGGACTAGATAGTTGTTGTAGGTCCCTTCCAACTATTCTATTCTATTCTATTCTATTCTATTCTATTCTATTCATTCATGATATTTTCAGTTTGCTTTTTCTGTTCTTTCTCAAAAACCAAGGAGTGAAGTCATGATACTGAAGCTTTTAAATCGTTTGCAATGTTAAAGTCATTGCCCCTATGTGTGAAATATGGGGCAGGAAGGGTGAATGCTCTATAGTTAGACTGATATGACTATCTCTGTCTTTATCAAGTTCAGGTATATACAAACAATTTTATATATTACTGTGTTACACAGGTAGGTTAGTATTTACCTAATGTGGAATTATTGCATTTGTCATTTAAAAAAACCCACCTTCCTATATTACTTGTCATTAATCTTCTGTTGGAAGATTAATATGGATGGATGAGATACAGTTCTGTTATTTATTAGATATTTAAAAATACCAAAATAAGTAGTATCTAATACAACAATGCTACAATAATACTACAATAAGCAATATCTAAAACAGTAAAATCCCACAATGAATGAAGTAGCTGGAACTGTAACTCATATCAGCTGCCCAACACCAGTCACTCCTTTCTGCTTTCTCCTGGGCCTGTTGACATTTGCCTCGTCTGCAGAATGACTATGAATGTTATCTGCAAGGTGTTAGTCCATTAGTCATAAGCAACCTTTAATCCTGGTGTAGACATCCTCTTCATGGAAAAGGGTGTGTGTCACAGCATTAAGGTTTATGTATACCTACATGGGCAAATAACTTCACTCACTGGATTTGTCCCATTTAACCTCACAGGACTGCAGGTTCTCATTTGAGTGTTTGTAGGAGTAAGCTCTGAGTCGTATTTGTCCTGCAGACCTGGGCATGGAAGGGTTTAAAGATCTGTGTAGGGGAGTAGACTGCCAGCATGTGTATGCACAAAGGTTGGCGCTGGGAAGAAGCCTGGTGTCCTTTGCACTAACTCTATTCAGAAAACCAGAATGTTTATGCTGGCTGAAAAGAATGCAGCAATGCACACAGAAGTATTGTTTATGTTGCTGTTATTAAAAAAACCCACCAGATTTTTTTTATTAAAAAATGAACTATTGACTGGCAAAAAAAAATATTATAATAATATGTCATGGCAGTGTATGACCTGTTTTCCTAGGATGCCTTGGATGCTTTTTGATTTTCAAATTTTTTTCCCACATGCTGTTGCTATGGTAAGAACCAGCACATCAGGGAGAGGTATCATAACAAATAATATAATAAAAAATAACCTGTAAGAGCTTTGCATTTCCTGGGACAGCACAGGATCAGTTTGGAGTTTCTACCAAAGCCCTGTCAAAAGAGTTTTCAAGCTGTGGGCGGCATCTCTCCTGTTATTCATGGACTACTTTTGCATGGCCAAAACAAATCAAGAAAGTCAACTATTATATTGTTAATATTAACTACATTAGATTATATTAACTACAAAAGATTTCTCACCTCATTTAGAAAATTTTAGGTGTGTTTACATAAATCAGGAGGGAAAATATAAAGAAAAAAAGCCAGAAGGAAATGCAGTGGGGTAATGGAGATGAAGCTAAGAAAAGCAAAATTAGAGATTTCCAGCTTTTTTGGGGGGTGGGGGGGGAGGATGTAGCCCAAGGTTTACTCTGTTTGACTTTTAGGAATCAAGTCTTGATAAAACTGGATGAGTAAAAGAACTTGGAAATATCAGCTGTGGCCTATAGTGGCATGCCAAGCTCCTACATGGTAAAGATCGATCCAAGCATTTGAGTATTGAAAAACAGGTGGCATCTTCAGACAGTTCCAGACCTAATTGCCGCGGTTCCATTTCCAACAGTACTTGTATACCACAGCCTGCTAAACAGAGATCCTGTTGAAGAAAGTTTTGAATTTACTGAAGAGAAGTTACCTATGTTTCGAAATGTGATAAATTAAGCTTATCACGTGAGAGGAAGCCCTACTTAGTGCACTTTTTAAATCGTAACTGTAGTTACAGATTGATGCATGGGGGGAGGTGGAGAGGGGATCAGAGACTCCAAGTTTGTCTGAGTAGCCGAAGCCATTGGAGCTGACAGGCAGTGGCTCTGCTGGAAGATCAGGAGATCAAAGAGTGACTTCCTTATCCAGCATTAGAAGAGAGCGAGTTTGTCACACGACACGGCTAACTCCCATTGCCGCAGCAGGATGCTGGGGGAAAAATTTTGAGAGGACTGCTTGTCCCCTCCTGAGTAATGGACTTTGAATACAGGAGACTCCAGTCTGACCTCTGCCCATTAGATGGCCAGAACTAGGGAGATTGACCAAGGGAGTTTACTCCAAATTTAATGTTTCTCACCACAAACCTGAGGGGTTTTTTATATAAATGGTCCTATCAATCCAGATGTTGCTCTAAACTATCACCTAAATGCCACGTGGAAGAGTAGCTCTATAATATTAAACTATTTAAAATGCAAAGTACAAAAAAATGTTTAGTTAGTGGTTTAGTTAATTCTTCAGGCTACAATGACTTCAGTTATTTTTGAAGCAGGCATCTCCTCAGTCGCAGAGTCGGTGGCCTCACGCTGAACCCAGCATCCCTTTGGAATCATGCAGAGTTTGCATTGCAATAGTGTTTCCAGTGAGTGTTTTAGCAATGTGGCAGGCTTGCCTTCAAATGTCCTGGCTGCAGTTTGCTCACAGTAACCTTGTTCAGACCCACCTACATGTTTCGAGGGTTAGCTTTCTACTGTTTAGCCTGCTTAATATTTTGATCCAATGTATCAGATCTCACTTGCAAGCTGGTTTGCAAACCTCCTGAGTGGCAGAGTCGTGGTGGAGGTGCCTCCTCGGCAGCGGAGGGACTGTATTCCTCCTGAGGGATGCTGCTGAAGGCCAGCAATCCTGGCCATCCTGAGCTTGGATGGTCCTCCCACCTGCTGGCATAAGTGCTTTCACAGAGTGTGAAGACAGTGGAGTTCAGTAATAACCAGAGTGAGGAAGCAGTGGGATCAGCTGGCTGAAAACTTAGGCCCCTTGGAAAATCCCCCTCTAACATGTTTCTGTCTCTAACTTCTGTCAATATTAAAAAGGATTTTATGCCAAGGACCTCTCTGACAATCCTGCTAGCCTTCTCTCTTTGTTGGTATTAGGTGTGGATATTTTAAATCAGTGTGCAGAATTACTGTTATTTTTAGACTGTTTTTTCTGAAAGGCTGATGGCAGTCTGCTTCTTGGCTTCCTCCTCTTGTCGCCAGTAACTCTTGTGTCCGTTTGCCGATATCAGCCACATCTGCCATGGGGCTGAAAAGCTCAAAATACAATCCAGTCCCTAGGAGTTTCATCCAAACATGTGCCTGGACAGGTGAGGAGGACCCTGGCCCCAAGGAGGAGACTGCAGATTGTCCATGATGTGCCCCCGGCATACTTTTGACATACTCCTGCCATAGGAATCAGTCAGTTATTTCACTAAATAGTTTATTTAAAATGCTTTCTTGAGAAGGGTGTTATTGTGAAATTTAAAATGTGGAAGGTCTGAATGAAAAGCAATGTTCTTCTTTGTAGCCCTGTTCTGAGGGTGTCTTCTGACACATGAAACTTTCATTATACTTTAATTATTGATAGGAAGCATTTTCTTACCAGCATAGCACTTACACACAGTGAAATCACTTTTCAGGAGAAATTACTGCAAGAAATTTTTGGATGAGTTTCAGTTTTGCAAATTGCTTAGTTTTTTTTTCCTTTGTTTTTTCTTAGGACCCCATAAATTAAAGCACAAATGATAAGCGAGATCATTATGCTGTTATGAATCACTCCAGTTCTAATGGCCTAATGCATTAAGCCTTAATTAGTAATACTGTATTTTTAAAAAGACAATATTGTGAATGAAATCTGAACATGCGCTGTTTTATAACTGGGCTTCCCAGAAGATTTTAAATGGATTCCTCTTCTTAGTATGTTTTTAAATAATTGATACGGCCACTTCAGGCCTTTAGTAGACAAACGAATTATTGGCTGCTAGTGACAAAATTTGGTTTGGGGATAATAACTTCACAGAGACATGGCACTGCATACATCTGCTGCTCTAATTAGAAAGTTTGCCTAGGGTGCTTGTATCAGAAAGAGTGGGAAAAAATAGTGCTGCACAATCTGTTGTAACAGAGTGATTCCTGCAAAATGTGATTTATGCAAGATTTCTGGTTAACGCTTTCGCTTCTGCTGGAACACTCGGATGCCATTTCAGCAAATTTTATACAGGCAGTATTGTATTGGCCTTACCTGAATGGGCTGCCTGCTTGGAAATGCCACTGTTGTATGGCTGGTTTAGGGCCTGCAAATGCACTGGTCTGTGGTGCAAAAGACCATTGCTCCTCTGTCCTACAGAAGTCTGCTAACAGGCCCTTGAGCCACTCCAGCCACAGAGAATAAGCCAGAATTGCGGTTCCCTGGTGCTGTGTCCCTTTCTTCCAGATAGGCTTTCAATTTATGCTTTTTTACATAGGCAGTGAAAATCAGAAGTAACAGCATAAAAGGAGTTTTGGTAGTCCAAGGACAGCCACACATTTTCTAGGGGAAATTTGTTAAGCTGGGGCTGAAAGCAATTGCTGTGGGATGATGATCAAGAGCATCTCATTGAACTGGGGAGCATACAGCACTTGAAACCAGGCCCTTCTTACTGCAGCGGTTGTATCTCATCCAGTCGAACATCATTCGGGTCAAAATAAATAGCTGTGGTTATGGCGAGAATTAATCAGAAGTGTACAAGTAAGAGCGGCTTTTGCTTGCTTGCTGACTTTAATTTACCAATTCACCAAATATTTCCTGGGAAAGGATCAGTTTCAACAAATATCTCTTTTTAAAAACACAGCAG
>NW_008825409.1:1003669-1017539 GCF_000699105.1 Pygoscelis adeliae | reverse complement strand
TTTGTTGTTGTGGAACTCTAATTTATTGCAGCGTTCTGGAGAAACCTGGTGGGCTTGGTGGAGACTATAGAGAGCCAGGTCCTGTTCTCCTTAGACCTCATTTACATTAATAAATAATCTGGTACAAGGCACTTTAAGGGCCCTGAAAATAAAGCAAAGTGTAATTTGATTTAAAGAAAAGGAAAGGAATTATCCCAAAAATATTTATGCCTCAGAGAAAGTGAAATGTGATCAACCACGTGAAATTCCTTGTTATCAACCAATCTGAATGTTTCAGAGAGTAGATAAATGTCTTAAAGGCAAGTACAGGTGTTACGGGAGGTGGAACTCTATTTTACATGTCAAATTATCTGTTTAAACTATGATATTGCAGAACAGCAAAGAAGCAAAGCAGGTCTTCAGATTTTCTAATGAAATCTTTATAAAAGCAAAATCAGATATCAGAAATCAGAGAAATGTAGTAACCTGATGTGAAGGTGTACTTCTGAATGTTGTTCTTTTGAATTTTCCTTATCAATATCTTTACAAAGAGTCAGAAAGGATGAAGCAGTATGATGCTGAGGGATCTCATGCGTTTATAGAGAATCCTGCCTGACATACAGTTGGATTTGAATTTCTTTCTTTTACAGTTTTAGGCTTTAGCTAATCCAAGTACTTAAGTATGTCGTTAACTTTATGGTCAGTGTAACTATTAAAGTAGTTATCCTTTTTGAAGGCCACAGATGATGATGATAGAATGGTATCTAGAATATGTATACATTAATAAATTCGTGGATAAATAGCATAAAGTCATTATCTTATTTCCATGAAATATTAGAAATTTTCTAAAGAATGAAAAAATAATGGTTTTGTGCCAGGATGTGTGTGTGGGGGGAATTCAAAAGGAAAGGAGAAGAGGACACCACATTATTGTCATTTATTTGTTCTCCAGCAGCAAACACCTAAAAATCAAAGAAGTCTGATTAAAATGATGAGAGACTTTAGATCACCTGGTGTTGAAGTTAAGTTTATTTTCCCTGTAAGGCATGCTTAAAGTGTTCTATTTATGGGTATTTGAGGGTTTTTTAAAGTTTAATTTCCACTGAGCCGAAATTTATGGGTTTAGGGAGGCTCTCGTAAGGAAGGACTATGTAAAATTCCTTTCTTATCCTTCTAAATGATTCTGTTTTTCAGTGGGTCATTAGCTTTTATGCAGTATGCTATGTTCATTTGTGGACTAACTTTTGACATATGTATTATTCATGTTGTGACTGGTGTTCAGGTTTCATCAGTGATTTCACTGTCCAAAAGAACATTAGAAAGAATGAAGAACATCGCTTTGAATGCACTGGTACTCTACATGCTTATTCATGTTGGGCATACACCAAGACTTTTTGCATATCCTTTCTAAATCATTCTTGATACACAGTGAAATTGAATTAATTTTAGATGATATTCCATCTTCAGCAAAGATGTATTCCATTCTGATTTTTCCTGCTTGCCTCATAGGCACAAAAGAGCATATATAAAGGCAATTTCTTTTCTGTCCTTCTCAGTCACCAGACAATGGTACAAGACGAAAAGGATGACGGGAGCCAGTTTTTATGCTCAAGTTCCTTCCCCCATTTCAGAAATGATCACTTTTCAAAAAAAGAACTGAAAATCAGAAGCTGATGGTCAAAAAGTGCAAATGTGGCTAAAAGCTAAAATGTGGCAGTTTGGAGATGGTTCCATGGTACCTTATATGGCCTGAAGTTCAGGGGACTTATGTTTTTCTATGAACTTGGCTTTCTGACCAACCAGTGTCCCCTGGTATAAGGAGCAGCCTTATCCCTTTTTCAGTGGATCATGGGAATCTGATGACCAACGGCATCATGAAAGATCTAGCCAAGCCAGAGAAAGGAATGGGAGTGTATACATTTCAAACCACAGGCGGGAGTCACTGTTACTTCCAAGCGCAAGTGTTCCAGCTCTGACTAACATTGGAAAAGCTTTTCTGTCAGACTTTTTCATGGGAAGCAAGTTTTTCTGTGGGAGTGAGGTGAAAAAGGCAGGTGGAGATGGGCAGGGAGTATTATCACCAAAGTATTTTTGTGTTGAAATGAATTTCTGATACAAAGTGTTCAATCTAGCCCTTGTGCCATAGCACCACATAAGCAGGATGCGGCAGGATGTGCCATGGCACCACATGAGCAGGATGAGAAGGATAAGCAGCCAAAACCCCAGCTACACATCTTTTTGGGCACTTGTTAGTAGGCACTGAAAGTTCCTTGGATCTTATCTGTAGCTGCAACAGAGAGCTGAATGAAGTACAATACTTGAGAACAATAAGGAAAAAAATCACTAAATATTTTGGGTGTAATAGAACTATATGCCTGCAGGTAGCTGGGGTTCATAGAACGTGATCCCTCATTAAGCTATTATATATGTATTCATACAGGTGGATATATGAAAAATAGAATACAAGAGCTTAGAATTTATGTGGTGTTCTTACCAAAAAAGGGGACAGCACTTGTTAAAAAAACCAGTTAATTATTTTTTATGTCACATGACCTAAAAGTTGGCTGAAGAAAAATTAAAAAGTGCTGGCAGGTGACTCTGAAAGGATCCTACAGTAGCTGGTTTATAGGCACATTTTCTCATCCAGTACCAATTTTGAAGGTACCAATTTCTGATAATCGTTTGAAGGTGCCAAACGTACAGTTCTCTGTTAAAGCTCTGTCACATTGTTGCAGTGCAAGTTATTGCAGGCTAAAGAGCTGGACTACAAACTGGAATAAGCACTAAGAAAGTGGCTAAGATCTCATTTTTAATAAAGTAGCTCTCAAACAGAAATAGTAGAAAGAAATGCAGAAAATGAGGGATCACTCAAAAAATCTAGTTGCATATTGTTATTTACACCTGCTGATGCAAACTATACCTACGCTGGGGTTGGGAGAGCAGATGGTAAGACACCGTGGTCTCAAATGCTTGTGTAATAAGCAACATTATCTGCAATGTCCCTCCTTTTTTGATACAAGAATACGGTTGGCTATGGGACAGTATAGGAGTGACCTCAATATATTTTCATTAGCATTTCTTTCAAAGAGGGCTGCCATCCTGCCTGGGATCCTAGAGATTCCCTTTAATACTTGAAGCATATTTTCTGCTGGTTGGAGAGTAGGTTGGGTTGTCAAATTCATATGAATTGGGGACTTAGTGAATAAGAGTGCCTCATAAAAAGGAAATGGCTTTAAACTAAAGGGGGGTAGATTTAGACTAGATATAAGGAAGAAATTTTTTACACTGGGGGTGGTGAAGCACTGGCACAGGTTGCCCAGAGAGGTGGTGGATGCCCCATCCCTGGAAGCATTCAAGGTCACGTTGGACGGGGCTCTGAGCAACCTGATCTAGTTGAAGATGTCCCTGCCCACGGCAGTGGGGTTGGACTAGATGACCTTTAGAGGTCCCTTCCAACCCAAACTATTCTATGATTCTATGATATAGATGCTTAAAGAAAATTCCTCTTCCTGAGCTTGCTCTTGTGAGATTTATTATGAGGAAGAATAATCCAGGCCAGTATTTGGTAATTGCTCAGTTACAACTGAGATTTACTCAATCTGCTATCTGCCTAGATATTCACAGTTTTCACAAAACTCAAGCTTGAGAAATCCACATATGTGTACAGGCACTGTGTGCTTTATTTCTCTGCAATGATATTGCATGGAAATACACTTGTATATTCTGTGTAGAGAATCAGGTTTCCATTTCCTTATTCAAACCCCAATGTAGTTATAGTCTTCTGTGGTTTTGATTTTCATTGTAGAACTTCTTCACAGACAGCTTTACTGGGGTTTTATTATGAGTCATGGTAGTCTGCTAGTCTCATCTGTTTCTGCCTAATCTCATCTGTAAACTTTAAAGCAATATTGTGTTTCCTTTTTACTGAAATTTTAACCAGTGGGATAAAATATAAAGCATTACTAAGATATTGCCATTCAGTGTAATTTAGTTTAGCTGGTGTACTTACTTCAGAGTCCACCCTAGTAGCTAACATGCACAAGCACTGAGGTTTCTGACTGTGTGGGTAAGCTCAGTGTTGAAATCCCTCTTTGTTTCACCATTTTGAACACTTTAACATATTCCACCACAAGGTCTCTCGGTGCACAGAAATGTTTTAAATGGCTCTGATAGAGCAAGTTCAAAAAATGATCTCTCTGACATGCGTTCTTCAAAGCAAGACTGCATTTCTCCGCAACAAAAAAAGTCTTACCTCTCCCCCTTCCTATTGTGAGTTGTGCCAGAGCTGTCATTTTTTCTGTAGGGATTGTTTATAAAAAGGTCCTATACTCTGCTGTTCAGCACACTAGAAACCCTTTAGTTTTCAGTTTCAGTGTAAAAATATTGATTTTGTACCTTGCTGGTTTTGTTAGTTAACTCAAAGGTGATAGCATGTTTGTTGAATAAATGTCTTTAAGGAAATAAAATACTGTGCCTTCCCAAAAACTATGTGCTTGTTTCATAAAGTGACCATTTAATCCCAGCAGCTAACTGCAGTCTGTTTGGAATATTCTGGCTTGGATGTGATATGTTTTGTTACTTAAAAAAGCCATCATCAAAAATGACTGCAGATGGCTGTTTATGATCAAGCTATACAAAATTTACATGCAGATTCAAGTTAAAGTCATCAAAGCACTTGATTCTGTTGTTACATATGTATAGCTATCCCTGATGCATCTCCTATAGCAGTTTACTCAATTCTTTTAATGTAACTTGAGATTAAACATAAGTATTATTGCTCATTAGAAAGCACTGGATTTTGCAGGGCCCACTCAGCTTCAAATTTCTGTTTTCAGTATGTCAAGAAATTAGGAACAGAGGATGAGTTAGAAGCCGGAAGCGTCCCATGCTTTGGTCCAGTGAAAGTGCTTTTCATAAAAAGGCCTTAAAGCTAATTATCCATGGAAAAACTGCACTTTGAACCTTGGGCTCAAGCTGTGGGATTTGATTCCTTGAAGCCACATTTGTGGCTCGGTGACCAACCCTCGCTCCTGTTCCTGTGAACCTGACTTCAGAACTCCAGCCAGTTGGAAAACACTGCTGTAATCAGAATGAGAACAGCCTCAGGCTTGCAAAGATTACAGATAGAGGATACTTGGCAATGTGAAAAATCAGCCTCACTGGTGTATATTTCAACACTTCTCTGAAAACTCAGTTTTGTAGGTTGCTGAGCATTGCTCAGCCGCCATCAATTCCTCCTGAAACCAGTGGACCAAACCCTCAGCTTCATAAATCAGGGAAACTGCTACTGTCCCAAATATATGCTTGATTACTACAGAAAAAAATCACATCAAAGCTGGAGATGGTCTGCATTTTCAGGTCTGCATATTTTAAGTCTGCACTTCTACCCAATGCTATTTGGTACTAGGAAAAGTTTCTGATCAAACAGGGGCTTCTTTTGGCTCATAGATTAGGAAGTTCCTTTTTTTTTCTTTTGAGAGAGTAATTTTTTTCCTTTTCCTTGTAAGCATTGTGTGTCTCGCTCCTCCTCCATTGATTAGTAAGGTGTGGAAAGCCACCTCTGACTTGCAGCAATTATTCTCTTCTTTCAAGTACATTCAGATGAGAGTTGATGAGTACCACCAGTTGTACAATATAACCAGGTAGCAACATTTCAGCAGGTATTCTCTGCCTCAGACTTGATGAACTGCAGCCTTGATGGCGTTCCCCAGGAAATATAAGAAACAGATTGTCTTCATTGCATTGAGTTTTCCTAAGGGGTTGTGGAAAGAAACTCAAGAAGAGTGAACACAGCAATTTGCATAACCCAATAATATCTACTGCTTTTGTCACAAATACCACAAGTTTGACAAACGCAGAAAAGAGCAAGGGGGGAATGGGAATGAAAGGGAAACAAGTATTCTGGTGCCTGCACTAGTCCTCCTCCTACAGCCTTCCGGAGACTCTCACAAAGTGCTCCACGCCAAGTAAGGTTTTTCACCCTGTGAGCCCTGGAAGCTCATCCATAGGGTTTTCCAGTAAGTCCCACAGTCTTGCCTACATGGAGAACGCTGGCTCAAGGCTTACTGCCAGAAGACTTTTCATGCAGTAGTGAATCCCAGTATTTCAGACTTACAAGAAGGCACTCAAGACACCCTGCTTGGAGCCACTACTTTCTTAATGTTGTTCTTCTCATATTTACTTTTGAAGCTATGCAGCAGGGCATCCACTCCTAGCTCTCTCCTTCCTGTGCCAGGCTTCCATGCCTTCCTGTCTCATCGTCATCGTGAAGAAGGCACTTCACACTCACCTGCAGTGCCTGCGTGACTCAATTGCAGGCTTCATTTGGGGCAGCAATCCGCCTCTAGTTGTGCAAGCGTGTCTTCACAGGTGCAGTGGTGGCAATTTTATTTGCCTTTTAGTCCATATCTATGAGCTAATGTTCTCGTTATGCTATTTATTTAGTCAGAATCTGGCTCTTACATCTTTCCCTTTGGAGTGTACCTGAATGTAAAGAAGGCTCGACTTTTCACATCTCTTTAATAGTTTAATGTACTGCAGTTTCTTTGGTCACTTTACTATAGGGAAACAACACCTTGTTAGCCATCTCAATGAAGATGAAGATAATTGCCTCTCCTTAATTGTCTTCCTAATCCTTTAAGCCTTTCCCAGCCCAAATTCCTATCAAATTCATAGGAATGCAAGAAATCTAGGATAACAACTTACAACAATTACCAATCTGGTCTCTGAATAATGCAATAGTTGTATAAATATTGAAGTTAGGAGTCTACATTTCTGATTGCATTATTTCTGGCAATTAATCCTTCAAGAAGCCAAGGGGTTCATATTTGAGAAGTGCTGCTAGCTTACGTAATGTTGTTGTGATGCTTGTTTTCATTGCAAATACTTGTGTGGATATAGACAAAATAATTGCAGCTAAAGATTCCATCTGCTATTTGTTAATTTTTTAACTTTTTAATTGTCTTTTATTTGTGGCACTGTAGCTAGCAAAGAAGCTGTGTCAGCATATATTATTTGAGATAACTTTCTATTTTTGAAGGTAGGGGCTGTGTGAAAATGTAATAATGACCTTTGGGGTATGGCAATACTACACAAATCTTACTGTCAATAGAGCTAGTAGGAAGAAAAACAATTGAGAGAGCACATTAGCACTCCAAAGCACATACTGTTAGTTTCACAAGAAAATACTTACTGAGCTGACAAACACTGGGCAAGGTTTGCCTTGCTGCAGTATAAGCGAGTGCAACTTCTCATTCCCATTTTAAAACAGTGTTTGCAATTAAATGTCTAACCAAAATATATACACATAAAGCAGACTTACTGATAACTATTGGTACAAACCTTCTCAGCATGTGTGCACCCCGGTCTCCTTCCCAGAGTCTTTGCTTTGTGCTGCTCAGCATCCGTTTCCTGCTATGTATTGGTGCTCAGCATCTGAGGGAATTAGGGGGAGAAAACACTTAGAAAAAGAGAGTGCTTTGCTCCCTTTTTTAAAAACAAAACTAATATTCTAAAACAAATGTAAAAAAAACACCCAAACCCTAAACTTAAGACCTTAAACATGAATAGTTTGAGACATGGCCCACTGATAAGGCTATAACCTTTCATTTCCTTGCTCTTGCTCTGTGCTCCTCCCAGGTAAAAGCAGAGTTCCTAGCAGTGTTTTCACAAAGGATGTGCCATGAGCAGTCAAGCAGCCAGTTCTCTAAGAGCCTGATGGCCAACCATCAATATTCTTGATTAATTTTCAACCTTCTGATATATAATAAACTGCTTGTTTTGATTAACATGCTGCCTACAGAAATCTATGTAGCAATCTGTGTTGAACATAACCCTTTGCCCATTTAGACTGACCTAAAAAGATGCATACAGGACCCAAACTCTCAAAGGCACCGAACTTCCACAAAGTTTTCTGTGAGCCTTCACATAAATACCTTTGAGGATCTGTTTTGCCCTTTTGATAACCCAACTGGCACTGATGTACCTAAGCTTTGAAGCAACCACTGCACTGAAATACTATTTTGTGAACTAACAAACATCTATCACAATAAGGCTTGTTTTAGCATCAGTGAGATACGCAACTTGGGATGGGAAGCCTCTTCAACCAACCATTGTTTATAAATATCATGCATTTCCCTTCTTTAAGCTCTTGAGCAGCTGCCTTAAGCACATCTCTTGGTCAATGTAGAGAGCTGGGAACTTCCAGAGGGCCATTCAGTTATTAAATAGACTGAGTTACCCTCAGTTTGAAGAGGATGTTAGCCCCCTGGTAAATGAAGTGTTTTAATTTGTCCTGCAAAGAGTTAAGTAACATTTCTGTGGGAACATAAATAATAATTATTACATGGATCACAGTAGTTTTGAGATATGATCTTACAGACCCCCAGGCATCCTGAGGGATCTGTGAAAGGTAACTAACAATAGCAACCCACTGGTAGAAAATTTTATTTTGTTATCTAGGGATCCATGCATTCAGCAGAAAATTACTGGGGAATATAAACAGAAAAACATTGAAAAACACAGAGAGCTGCTTCATCAGAGCCAAATTATATTAGCAGTTGAAGAAACATGCTAAATTATGATGCAAACAAAGATATTCTTTAAATATCTTAAAATGATAAGGTGTTCTGTTGACACGTCTAGAGACGATAATGATCTTACACCAGTTCCTTCTGGGAGCTCTATTTCCTATGTGACTACATTTTCACAGGGCTTACTAAAGCTGCGTTTCTCCTAAAACCAATTGTCCTGAAATAGGTCTGTGTTTCTGAGTCAGTTCTTCCGGTCTTATATTTATGAGAGAAATGAAGTGAGGTGCTGCAGTTGTCCACATGACTGTCTGTAGCATCTGATCACCCAGTAGGTAAAGAGTGAAACCTTTCAAGAGGTTGTTTTTTTGAGCTCATTCTCTTCACACTGATGGCAATAAATACTAGTAGAAAGCCATGTAAAGATACAGAAGCAGCTCAACTCAGAAGACCACAGCCAGTGAAAGCAACAGGAGCATTTAAACAGGTGTTGCAGGAGGTTTTGTTTTGAGGGCATACTGTCAGAGGGGGGACCACTGGTTCACCTTTATTTACTGCCCAGCAGCATTTGGATAGTGTTCTCCTTTCTCCTACTTGTATTCATTCAGATCTGTGCATAATTACCCTGCCTGAGATTCTCATAACTAACCAAGAGGGACAATTTACATTAGCAACTTTATAGACAACTGTGTAGGTAGAGTGATGCAGGCAGTCGATTTATGTTATTGACTGCATGAATTGGAAGAATAAGAAAAAAATCACACAAAAGGATTTTGTTCAGAAAATGAAAATCTACGAAGCAAAATAAAACACCCACCCCAATATTTAGTTTAACATGAAGTGAAAATTGTGCCTATGCAGCATTTTGGTTTTTAAACTTTTCAATAGAAATACAGCTAGTTTTACAAATAAAAATATAATAGGAATACGGCTAGTTTTACTCAGAAACAAATATCAGAATGGTTAATTTACAACTACCTAGATTTTTTTTCATACACAGACCAAAAAAGCCAAGCCTTTTTACTGAATTCAAGCTGAATTTTGCCAGGGCAGGCCTGTGGGCCTTTTTTCTACGTGCTCAGCAGGGTAGCGTGCCCAGACCCAGCATCTCCAGTGTTTGAGCGCTAAGTTTGAAAAGGTCTATGATTTTTCTTTCCTTTTTTTTTTTTTTATTCAGGAGCATGAAAATGTTTCTGATGCAATTGTATTTGTCTTAAGAGGTCAAATGTCTAGTAACTGGAAAACGGGAAATGTGTGATATTTTAGTCTGAGTCAGGCTTTGTGTATGCTTTGTAAATGGCTGTTTAGTTGTACAGAAATAAATGGAGACCTTCAAATTCATATTTTGTCTTATTAGCACGTGGATATACCATTCACATTCTGCAAAAAGACCAGACTGCCTTGGCTATGAAATGCACTTGGGGTATGGTAATCTGATAATAACCAAACACCATGGAGTAATCTTCTAATTTTTTTATAAAACCTTATTAATTATGTGAGCAAAAGTATGGGGAGGACAATGAAATTGGTTGTTTGGAACGGCTTCTCTTCAGGTTGTTAATCTCTTCCCTTAAATGTTGATCAGCTACTCTGACTTCCTCAACGAAATCACTTCTGGGAGTAAACCCGCACTACGTGTGAGTAGTGTGACTTAATGGAGGTAAGGAGAGTGATGCAAACCCCTGAATTTTCTTAAAATAGGGAGTGACAGAGAGATTTGTGTTTTGGTGGTAACTTTTTCCTCCTTTCCTTTTACCATACAAGTAGTCAATAGGCTTGAATTTTGAGCAAATCATTAATCTGTTGATGTGTGTGCGTGTGTGTGTGTTGCAGGGTTTAAGTGCACATGGTCAGTTTTTCAAAGGAGCTCAAGACCTAAAACCTCTCCATATGTCACAGACTAGGATTAGGGCTCACTCTGGTGAGCTTTTATAAAACACTGGACATAAAAGTCCCCAGTCAAACTGGGGTCTCACCTGGTATGAAAGCATGCTCCATAGATTGATTCTGCAGACCCAGGAAAACCTTTAGGAGGCAGATACTTCCCTCTAGGGTGGCACTTTAATAATCCGTTAGATTTTCATGGAAGTGGTTTCTGTAAGCTATTAAATCAGTGAATTGTTCTTGGCCAATTTCCCTTCTCAGTTCTCAGAGACCTCTCTTTTAGCATCAATATGTAATGCTAAAATAAAAAGAGAAAGTAAAGTCAGAGTTCATGTGGCTCACCTCTTCTCTATCCCTAAGTCTACAGATTATAAGATGTGACTTCTTTGCAGTCATTTGTTGTTCCCCCAGAAAGTTTCTGAAATCTCCCCACTTGTGACATGATTCCCCAGTTCTCTATCCTAAACCTACAAAAAAGTTTGTGTAGCTGTGCTGCTACACTGAAGTGTTGGCAGGAGAAAAAATGTAGTCGATCTCTCTGCTGAATGATGATCCTACATAGGCAAGGAGTTCCACGTTCAGGATCAAGACTAAATCAGGGCTGCTGGTCTTCAGCGTTTATGGCAGCGATTGCAAGCTTTCAGGTGGCATCAGGAGCATGCTGACATTTTGAATGATGAACCCACCAGAGACTACCTGTTCTTGTGCAAATCCTACTCTGGTTTGGGATGTAGTGTGTCTCCTCTGAAACCTGTGTGTGTTTGTATACAGGTATTAACAAAGTCAGTGGATGTCTTGAATGACAAGCTTTTTCTTTCCCCTTCCAAATTGGTTTCACTTAAAGGGAAGGCATGCTGTAGACCAAACAGCTAATATGTGTATTTCAATCAAGTGAGGCACTTCAGTAAGCAGTTCCAGGATCTACTGAATGAAGGTCATTGACAATGCTAATTAATGTTAACCATTCTGAGCACCGAATCTTCCCACTTGTAGTGAAGTTCTTTATGAATCTGTTGCGTTACATGTTTCATCATTAGGACCCTTTAGGAGTGAATGATGATAGTGGCAGTGCTGCTGCTTATTTAGTGGATGGAGGGGTACATCAAGGATGTCTCATAAATAACCAGAGATGGTTTCATGGTTCAGACCCTGAATTTTGGCAGATGTGATTACTGGTCTGAGGTCTACTCTTGTCATGGGTAGTTTTTTGTATGAGCATCATGTCTTAGTTTTCTAGCAATAAAACAGTAATTGGCATTTTCTTCACCGAAAGGGTTATCAAGCACTGGGGAACAGGCTGCCCAGGGAAGTGGTGGAGTCACCATACCTGGAGGTATTTAAAAGACGTGTAGATGTGGCGTTTAGGGACATGGTTTAGTGGTGGAGTTGGCAGTGTTAGGTTTACAGTTGGACTTGATGATCTTAAGGGTCTTTTCCAACCTAAATGATTCTATGATTCTATGATTTATTTTTAGGGGGAGTGGCTTGGATTACATGATTATAAGTAGTGTATCATAACCTAGATAAATATTACCAGTAAGTTTAAGAACCAATGAAAAAAAACTGAATGGGGAAATTAATGAAGAAAGGCAGCATTTCAGTCCTTAGTTCTACGTTTACATTGTAGAATTTTATCTCCAAACACATTCAGCACAATCTTTTAAAATAGTAAATTGTCTTCAGAAAATTATTACTCAATCATCATTATTCAATCAAATTCATGTTGGTTCTCATTTGGTGCTTTCACACTTAATTTTCATTTTAGGTCATGACAACCATGAAATTATTGTACCCAGTAAAATAAGCATATGGGAATAAAAATAACACCTAGACTCACATACTTATTTAACTTATTACCTATAAATGCTTTCTTTTGTTCCTTCATAGAATTTTGAAAAAAGAAAAGTTATTGTAAATTCAATAATAGTGAATATTTTTGCACTGTGAGATAGTGTGCATACACAACTTTAAAGTTTTGAAACTTTTTTTGGAGGGAAGGGTTAAAGATTTTGTCTTGAAGCCTTCAAAGGATAATATAGATCATAAAGCAGAACACATCTGAGCAAATATCTGGTTAAATATGTTTTGGGGTTACCTATAGAAGAAATAGATTATTTTTGATGCTTTGTTTCTTTTGTGGTTTTTTTTTTTTCTGCTTTACATCAGAACATTAATCTTTCACATGTTCAACCTTGTGTAATTGAGATAGCTCATATTTGTGATGCACTGAAGCTGCACGTCCAGTCCTGAACTGTCAGTCAAGCTGATAAATACGTGTCCTGTTGACTGTTTCTATCAGAACAAAGGTGGTGATGGGAATAATTTTTTTTTTTTCTAAAAACATTTCAAAATGATTCATTGGCTTGAATAATGTTTTTTCGGTTCATATACTTCTCATTTTTAACATCTTGAGAAGAGTCTAATTTGAATGAATGTAAAGTTAAGTTATTATTTCCCTTCCCAAACTAACCCTTCTGCAATTCTTCATCATGGGCTTTCTCTTCCATCTTCCGTACTACTATTACTGCTCTTACTTTCTCCTTGTATACCTGACCAGGTATTATTCTGTCCTGAATTTATGTCCACCCTCTGTTCAAAGGAGAAATATTTGTTCTTCATATTCTCACACTATTCCAAATCTTTAGGCAGTGTAATGATTACAGAGTATATTAGGACACCACTTTGACCATGAATAATTCATGCCAGCATGCTTTCTTTCACTGTACATTTGGCTATAATACACTGTACATAAAGTGTAAAGACCTAGGGTGTTTTTATTCTAAAAGTTTTTTCTTAATTATTTTTATGTGTAATCATGCTTTTATTGTTTTATTGGGTGTAGTGACAGTATCAGTTACCTAGGGTTGGTTTGTTGGTTAAGAATCAGCTTTTGCTGTAGTGCAGAGTTATGATCCACCTGAGTACTGTGAAGTGATACTTTAGGTTGAGCGATTCATCCTTGAAAACAGTATTTTAGGTGAACCAGAGGCTAGAATAGTGTAATCATAAATGAGCTGATTCACTAACCTCGTTCATGCGGCTAACTAATAATACCTCTGTGTTGGTCTGCATTGACTCCCCTGGCAAATGCAGCCAGATAGGGTTACTACTTTCATCTATTTTTGGTTTGATTTTCTTCTTCCTTGTTTCATCTTCTTGTGAGAAAAACTGAAAATTATATACTGGAGCTAAGACTTGTAAGAGGAAGTTTGTATCCTGCTTGTCAAGAATACAAATAGTTGTTTGAACTTCTGACACAAGCTTTGCAAACTCATTCTTCCTGCCCACTGTGCTCAAGTTACTACTGATGTCCTGTGCTTTAAATGACTTAGAAAGCATGGCCTTTTCTTGAAGGAAGCCTCTGTGAGAAGTGTTGTTGGATAGAGTTGTTGACTGATTTATGAGTTGCAATTCCATCCTTTCTCTGAAACCTTAGCAATCCGCTGAAATGAATGAATGAATGTTAACCATAGCCCCCC
>NW_008825409.1:989380-1003623 GCF_000699105.1 Pygoscelis adeliae | reverse complement strand
CCCCACCCCTCCCCGTTAATCCTTTATCACCTATCTCTGCTTGCTGATGCTTTTTACTCTTATTTGGAGCACTTCTTCATCTGCCATTTTGGGGAAGTCTTAACTCATCAGTGACGCTTTTGAAACTCAGGAGCATCACAGTGCAGTATAGTTAATAACAACACCTTCCTATCTCATGGATTTAGTACTTCTACTGTAATCACTAGCAACTTAATTTGCTGGGTATATAGCATAACGTGACATCTATCTGCCTTTTGATTTGTCCAGAAATTAAAATTGCCAGCTGGATTGATTAGGAGCATGCTGCAGTCCTTGATGTCACATGTGAGATCCATGCATGAATCTGTCTTTGGAGATCTGAAGAGTATCTTGGGAGAGGGAGGGGAACAACCTTGAATTCTTTTTTTGCTCTTCCTCTAAATGTTCAGTGTATTTAACTAAAGCATATTTTGATTTTCTATGTATTTCCTATTGCTAGAACATGGAATTACAGGTTGGGTACAATTTGTGCTGTGGCCAGAACATCACACTGGTCATGTTTTCACTGGCTGGTTGGACTAAAGCTGGCCCGTCAATCAGTGCATTTGGGTAATGGGGGCAAGAAGTGAGTTTTGATTTTGCAGCACTCACTGTCTCACAAGGAACAGAGAGAAAGGGTCTCCTCTATAGCACAGTCATCATTGCTCTGATGAAGGCAGTACATCCCACCACAGGTTTCACCAATACCTCCTCTCTCCTGCAGTTTCCCCTAGAGCAGAAGCCTTGCTGCTGGCTCCTCTTGCTTTGGTGTGCTCTCCCTCCTGCCTCTCCAGCTGCCTGCCTGTGGCCACAGCAGGGTACTAACCCCAGCCTGGCTCCTAACCCAGTAAGCCATGCAGCTTATTAACTCCTGTTCTGTTTCATGTGCCACTTGCTGGCAACCTAGCTGCCCAGAGACACGTCTGGAGGATGTATGATTTACAGGTATCGCACAGAGCATGAAGCTCTTTTCCATTCCCATAATGGCTTTTTGATTTTCTTTTTGAAAATGATACTGCTGGTATTTTCCATGAAAAAGCTTCTGAACAAACACTTTTCCTCCCACTTTGGTTTGATTTGGAAATAGAATTTTCAACAAAGTAAGAACACCAACAGAAATCAATGTTCTTTTACTCCTCTTTTGCTTTCCTTCTTTTTTTTTATAATGTATCTCCCTTCCCCCACAAACAAATCCCAAATCCAAAAGTCAGGAAAATATTTTCAGTTTTCTTTTTGTCACCATCATTTGTATGGTTGCATGTAACAGAAGTTTATAGATGGAATGTCGTTGGCTAACTAATTTTGAATAGGAAAAAGTTCTGTGGGAGTATAAAAGTTGGCATGTGCAGTGATTCCTTGTTGTTAAAATATTTTGGAAAATAACATGTTGATGGCAAAGTAATGGAACAGGAAGTGGATAAGTATTTTCAATATATAGCCCCTGATGTTTGAAGTCAGCCTCATTGTTTCTAGCAGAAAATGGGACATCTTCACAGCACCACAATAATAACTTCACTTCTCACTGTGACAAAGAGGAAAGGAAAAATTTTAGGGAGGTGAGATAAATGGGAAATTTCACTGCAGCATTAGGTACCAAGAATAGTGAGGTACTATTTTGAAGAAAAATGTTGCAAATGCTGTGATAACTGGCATTATCTTTGAGTTAGTATTCATGAAGTTTATAATTAATTAGGATATGTTGTTACTGGTGCAGCTGAATTTTAACTCTACAGCATTTTAGCATGCTCTTTTTTCTTTGACCTAAATCCGTCTAATTTTTTGTCTTCATTAAAAGCACAGAACAAAACCACTATTGTGTCTTAGGCTGTGCTCAAGCAGATCAAGGAATTTTGCATTGCTAAGCAAAGCCATATACATTTTAGTCATCCCAGAAATGTTTGAACTCTACACAATTAAGTGAGATGAGTGTCCATGTGGTGGAAATGTTAACTGTTTTTGCTTAAACCTGTTTGTAAAACAGACAGTACAATGGGGGAACAAAAGAGAGGGAAAAAATTCTGAAAATGTAATCAGGCGTAATAACACTTAAGCTTAGAGAGGAGAAAAGCATTTCATTTGTAGATGTAAATGAAGTGTCATTACAATTCAGTGTCTTCAGGACAGTTCTTCATTTACGTTGGTTAACATTAGCATTTCTTAAGGATGATTTAATATATATTTGAAAGCTTTTTTTTTAAACTGGGAGATTATTCAGAAGAGCATGGCTGCAGTTTTGCAGATATCATACAATCAGCACTTCCTAGTCCTGTGATTAGGTTTCTATTCTAACCAGAAGAAAATGGAATATGTTTTAAAATGCTGTGAAAAATAACAGAATACTCTATGTACTAACACATTCAAGGCAATTACTCATGATGTTACTAGGTTCTGTTTTGTTACTTGAAAGTTTGTTCTATTTACTTTCTTTAAAAGACATGTTTTTGATTAAAAACATGCTGGGTTTTTTTCCCCTGAAAGCAGAGATCTTTGATCTATTGATAGGACAGGATCACCAGCTGACTTACAAGCTTTCACCCAGGCATGCCTTGCTGATGCCTCATGGCCCTAACTGAAAGAAATTGTCCTTGCAGCCCAGTGGGTATGTCACTGCTCGCAAGGCTTGTCCCCTGAATAAGCCGTAAAGGCCATGTAATGTCAAACCAGGAGGAGACACCTGCCTGCTAGGAAACGGGGTGGCTGCCAATTCTTTTTTAATATGGCTAATGAGCTGGAATTCTAGGAGAAAGGCTGATGTGAAGATTTGAGTATTTCTCATCAGCAGCGTGAACCAAACAGGAGAAACAGAGTTAAATAAAAGTAGTTTTGAAGGCTTCAGAATGGAGCAGATCCTGCAATCTACAGTGCCCATTGCAATGTTTATTGGCTGCTGGGTGCTTGAAGATCCTCCAGTCTCCTAACACATGCATAGACCTCTGGTTCATGTCTTCTTTTGCAAGATGCAACACTTAGATCCTTTTCGTGAAGCATTTTTTTACACTGGATCTACAATTCACTGTCAAACGTATGTCCACCAACTACCTATAGAGTTTTTCTAAGAGCATCTGTAGCCACCAGATAGCTGGCTTCTGGGTTTCGTTTGCTTGCTACCCACCTACAGATAAACCTATGGACAAATAAAGGATCTTTCAAATGAGATGAACATCTGAATGGAGAATTGCACGTAAGAACAATTGCACATGCATAGTCTTGCTGCAAAAAAGAAGACACGTGACAAGCTAGAAGTCCTGCTCATGGTGTCTTTCCTTCTCCCATCTGGATCAATTTCTGTGGGTTGAGATATGGAGGTAGGGAGTTCCTTTTATTTCCAGGAGAAGTATTGTCCAGGCAGATTTAAGGAAGATGTAACTCCAGACTGAACTTTTTGGTAAACATGCTGGGTGCACAAAGCGCTGGTGAATATAGATGGAATGTCTTCCATACCAGAGTGAATTCCATGAGGTGGATTATTTCTGAAAGTAGGCGAAAAGAAAGGAAGGTCTGCTCACCCTATTTCAGGATTGTTTTATCACATCTTTATTCCACAATGAGGTGTGTTTATACTCATACGGTTTTAAACTGATGACCTAGATAAAGAGAGGTATGTATCATCTTCCAATACCTAAGCCACCCAGTCTCCTTCTCATTGCTTTTGTTATTTTCTTGGACATTTTCCACCTCCCTCCATGACATCTCCTGGTTTTAGATGTTTTAGAGGCATATTGTTTTTAGGATGGCTGGGTTTCAGGTAGCCTAATTTTAAATGTTGGCAGTGCTGTTTCAAATGTGATCGTATGATATTTGTTATGAATGCATGTTACCATGCTTTCTATATTTTGTCCTTTTTAAACTCTGAATTGTCTGATGGTTTTGTCATCTGACAGGTTTTTGTTTGTTTGATTGGTTGGCTTTTTTTTGCTGGTCCCTGGAGGTTTTCTAGAGTTAGCTAAGCACAGTCACAGCTGACATCATCTCATGTTAGTGATAGTCATTGCTTTGAGCGGGAGGTTAGACTAGATGACCTCCAGAGGTTTTTTCCAACCATCATTTCTATGATTCATCGTGTATTAGTCATTCATTTTCTGTGCATCAAAGGTGTTCTTAACTTTATATGCTTCCTGTGACTTCTTAGAAGTCATTTTCTGCTGCTCAACAGCAGGTTGAGGTAACCAAGAGACACAAACTCCTGTTAGTGGCAGGGAATGCCACGTTCAGATGGCATGTGCTCTTAGTGAAAATCTGAGTCCTTCTGTAGTTGGTGCCTGATCTTTCCCCAGGGAAGAATCCTTGCACACTCGCAGTGATGGAGGAGACCTGAGAAATTGTGCCTTCAGATCAATTTCAGTGGTTGTCTGAAAAGCATCGCATTTTGTGCACAGATCTGTGAGGGTAGAGTTTGATCAGATCAATAAATAGCAGAGAGGAAGAAAAGAAATTACCTAACTGGAGAGCAGGGGGTAGCAGCAGACAGTACACGTGGAACTTAATTCACCGGGGTTTCTCCTATATTATGCCAGCTGCAATGTTGACAAAGCAGCGGAGTTCTTTGAGACTAGTAGGTGGGACCTGGAGTCTTGATACTTCTTTATAAAGAAGCTGGCAGAACTGTAGATGTGCTACATGTATTGCTGTATTTATTGGGCCAAGCGGTGGTATCACACTGAAACCGCCTCTGGCAGACCCTGTACCCGTGCACTTTCACAAGGCAAGAGATAAATAGGTTGGCGGTGGGTAATGGAAAAATGGGAATCAGTTGGGGAATGACGAAGGCTGTTTAATGAGCTGAAGATAAAAAATGAATAAAATTTAAATGCATATCTTGGCTAAGTGAGAGACAGATGGAAGAAATCTACAAATTTTGGGGGTGTGAAAGCTCTCCTGGAAAATGCGGCTCTGTTGAAATCAAAATACTTCACAAAAGCAGGTCAACTGCACTAGACTTTTGTTTCAAAAAAATGAAAAGGACTGTCAGAGCACATTTTAATGTTTTGGAATACATCTTTCTTAATTCTTAGTTTTGAAATGATTCTTTTGATTCATTTTCTATCTATTTTGATTTCTTTAGAAATAAGTGCAAACAATAAACAAATAAACAGAAGAGCCATGGAATTTTCCTTCCAAGATTATCTGAAGTGTTTCAGTTTTGCTGTAATTTGGAGCAAAGCCAGAGTATAAAATCCTTGGAAATTGCTATCATTCGTTCAGTTCCCAGGGGGCCTGAGAAGGACTGTGTTCAGAATCGCACTTCAGCTAGTATCTCTTGAGACGCAGAAGCAAAACTAATTGCTAGTAGCCATACTACAGCTCATTTGCTTTGCACTCCAGATTGCAAGGGACTGAATGTGCAAGTGGTTTCAACATCCCACTATGCCTGATGTCCAGCTGTAGTGGTACCGCTGCTCCTGTCACATTGCGCTGAAAAGTAGCAGCCTTGTTCTTTTTTTCCCCATGTGCTGCACCTAATCTCTTTCAGGATCAAAACAATTGTAAGAGAAGATTTTTGTATTGACACTTTCTGGGGACTATGTAAGAGATTTAATAGAGCTTTTCTTTCTCTGCCTTCCTTTTTGTAAGATCTATTACCAGGTGACCGGGATACGTGATGACTGGTGTGTCTTGCAAGAAACAGCTCAGTTCTGCTATTGGCTATTAACTAATTGTTTTAAGCCACTGAGAGATTCTTCTTACGTTTGTACATGAAGGTTTCTATGAAACAGTCTGGTGTTTGAGCATTTAAGGTGTCATTTAGTGCTGAAGATGTTATTGTTGCAGGAATTCACAGAAAAAGTGTCTTGGAAAAATGGTTGCTGTCACTGTGTACTTAACACAGTCTGATAAATCTTTTGCATTACAGTAAGTTGGTTTGTTTTTTAACAGACAGATTTCATTGTCTTTCATTATGTCTTGTACGCAGGATATTTAAAGAAACACATAGTTAGGACCTCATTTAGAAGTCAAACAATTGAATGAGCTTTTGAATTGAGCATCAAAACTGGAGAAAAAAGACTTGTAATTTTCATCCTGGTTCTGGTCTTGCAAAACAACTTTTGGATTTGTGTGGTACGAGAAATTTAGCATGCTCCATTCAGCAACTTTCTGTCCACTTTGCTGCAGTCCTGTCATTACTGTGAAATCCATGTTCAGGGACTTTTTTCCTTTTGGGCATGCACATCACTCCCACTGTGGATAATTGGTTATGTATGGGTAGCATGGAAAGAAGACTTTTCTTAAGTGCTTGCAAAGACAGTGGTTCACAGAACTGCAGTAAATAGCTACTTTAGCAGTGGTTTTTAAAACTAATTTATGAGTTTGTCTTTTTTAGACATAGTGACCTTTAAACTAACAAATACAAATTGCTGTACGGTTTAAAGACATCATATGGCATTTTGAAGTGCTACTCAAGAGCATTGTGTGCATTCAAGATCAGGGGCCAATTTACTTTGGGGAAGGGGGGAGCTAGGTGCTCTACCTAATTTTCTTTTCAGCAGATTCCTTACTAGAAAGGAAAGTAAATTTGTCCGTGTTAAACCTTCAGTTCTTCTATTTCATTCTTTGTAAAACCAACTTTTCTCTGCACCATAGGTAATGCCAACCCAGTCTGCATGACAGCTGGGGGAGGATGCTCAGGTGTTTGGATTTCTTGTGGTGTGGGTAATGGAGACTGATGAGTCTTACAACAGAAATGCCTTTCTAAGATACTATCTAGGAAAAACTTGCACGGTTGTGCTTTGTGCTTTAACTAGGATTCACCATCTTTCAAAGAAATGGTTTTTATCATAAAACATAAAGAGAATATTGTATTGTATTAGTGGGATTAAATGTTTTGAAATGATAAAATACTTTTAAAATTCAAATCAATTACTTGGTGGTGGGGAAGGAAAAGAAAGATTTAGCATTTCTATACCTATGCAGGGAAAGTACTTAAGGGCTATTGTGTCTTTAACAGATAATTAGCATACATAACATGGCAATTTGCAAAAGTTACAGACCCATTACAGTCAAAGTCACAATTAGAACTACAACTGTAAATAACACAGAAACTGGAGCTGTCTTCAAAATGAGACATTAAGAAGTTCAGAAAATATTTCCTTTTTTCTGTTTTTTGTTGTTTGTTTGTTTGGTTTTTTTTAATGAAAAGGGCCAAGATTCAGCTGGATATGAAATCAAAAGCATTATGTACAGAAAGCATCTAATAGCTTTACATAATATCTCCTGAGTGGATTGCTTAGGTGCATCATATAAGCTAAATGTTGTCAAACTTTAGCTCTTTGTGCATGACAAAGAGATTTTCTAATAATAGACGAGAAGGAGGAGCCAGAAATCTACCTCAATCTAATGAGAAAACAGATTATGAACTCAGCTTCATTTAGGACTGAGACCAGTGTAATACCAAGATGAGGGCCATTAAAGTTTATTAAATTTGTCTAACAAATATCAGCCAGAATGAGTTAAAAAATACATGGATTATTTATTAAAAATGTACAATCTGGAGCTAGTTTGCTTTCAAATCTCTCCTGTGAAAAGTAGTCCTTTATGATGATTTCATAAAGTTGTCATTAAATGGCTAGACCAAATGTGTTTTAAAGTGCTTAAGGAGATATTTCATACAGCAGCAGGAAGCAATGTGTGTTCCTGTTGTGATGTTTTTGCATTCATGAGAGAAAAATGTTCTTTTTTAATATGTAAATATTGAATTTGTAAAATATATGTAGAAAAGCTCTAATAAGATCCTAGGAGCTCCAGTTCAAGGCTTAGCTTGTAGAAATGTGAGGTGCAGATGAGCTCCTCTAAAACAGATAAGCCAGACAATTGTGGTTCATCAAGCATGGTCATGAAGGAGACTCTTCAAAGAGATGGAGACACATGCCTCAGCCTCAGCCTCAGCCACCTTCTGATGAGTAGGATGTTTAACAGACATTTAGCTGTCCTGAAGGTTGTCATGAGTGGTGGCGGGGGGCTGTTTCTTGGAAATGTGATGCTGGGAAGGCGCACTGCTAGCTGACTTTGTCCTGGCTGACCACAGAACTGGGAGCTGGCTGTGCTGGTCTCTCAGGGGGGCAAGGTCCAGGGCTGCTGGGTGATACACAAAAGTCATAGTCTTTGGTCTTCTGGTACTAGTTGGTCCTGATCTAAAAACCCTTCACAGAGCAGGCCCAGGTTACTCAGAGTAACATGCTTCCTGAATGATCATAGCCTTTTCTCAAGATGTAATTTGGTAACTCCATCAAACATGAGCCTCAGGTAGGCAGAGGCCACGTCTTCTTTTCTGCAAATGGGTTGCAGTTGTGACACTCCCGATATTGCTCAGGATGGGTGGCCTTCAGAGCGAAGTGCCATGCTTACTCAGGTGTAGTCTTGCCATAGACAACCACAGGCACACAAACATGTACACTGGAAGGTACAATGTGAAGGTAGAGAGAAATACTCAATTTAGATCTTCTCAAACATTTTAAAAAGGAATTAGTTCATAGCATTTTGACCATGTAGGGGACATGGAAAAAAGATGTATTCTCTTGGTGATTGAGGATTTTCAATTTTGAACCAATATCTTCTGTATCTTTTCCATGAGTCACTTAATTGCTGCCTCACACAAGCCTTTGTGGAGTAAGCTGAAGCTGTGCAGCAGTCCTGAAGCCCATGGATAAGCAGAGGGAGCATGCTGAGAAGTTATAATAATAGAGATAACTGTCTGCTCTGTTAAAAACCTTGGCTTGCCCCTGAGTCTGTCAAAGATTTCTGCAGTATCTTGCGTGTTTTCAGTACCCCTAGACAAGCCAGAGCCATTGCGCTCAGTAAGCAGCATTCCTCCTCAAAGCCTTAGTAGTCTTTCACTGCTATTTTTGTACTAGAGAAGCTGTAAAAGGAGTGTTCAGAATGTATTGATTCTCTTTTTTTTTTCCTTTTCTTCAAAACATCCAGAAAGATTTTATTTACATTTCAATATGTCTATTTAGTTAATCATATGGACAGAAGCCCACATTTCTGTCAGGGACATTTCCAGCTCAGTGGCCCATCTTGGAGAATAGGAGAGTATGAAAATAGATTTACTGGAATCTATGCAAGTGGCACAAGCATCTACTCCCAGGGAATATATCCCATAATATCATCTTTATTGCTGTTTGTACGTAAGCTACAGACATACTTCAGGCCTCATGCATGTTGAAGACAGAGCCATGGGGTGGGGGGTTAGATAGCTTGTGCTACTTTAAAAATGTAAATATCACAATAATAGTAATATACCTTGCTGTTTTTTGAATAAGTTTGAATATATTATTTTTAGCTTATGTTCAGTGGTGTCCATGAATCAATGCTAATCAGTTGATGGGTTGACAGGGCTACAGTTTTCTGAATTAAAAAAAAAAGAATCATTAGTAGGATGAAAAGTCAGCATTCTTTATGGAAAGAGTAAGGTTTTTTTTCAAATTCAATTAATAAAGACAATATTGATTTAATTAAAGGAGGAACTTGCCATGCCTTGGATAGGATGGAATTCAGTTCCTATTTCACTTGTTTCTTGGTGATTATGGAGCAAAGAACACCCTAGACATGTCGAGTTATAGTTTTACCAGAAGTGCATAAAGCAGTAGTGGGTCAGATTATTTTTGTTGATAGCTGGATGAAACTCATGTGTGTTCTGACTTACAGACTCTTTAGCTGTTAAACTACTAGTTCAGAACAATTTTTTCTTAAAGAATTAATTCTTTTGTAGATAAGAGCATTACTAATATTACTTGTTGATCCTAAAACAACCAGACACATAAAACAAGTGGGGAATTCAAACAATTGCATTTAGCAATAGATGCTTTCAAAAGAAATAAAGCATAACCAAGTTATAATTGTATTAAAAAAAATAATGAAGTTAGAATTAAATTCATTCAAAATCTGTGAAGAAAAAGCACTCCCTGATGTACCGAAAACACTCATAAAAATTACTAAAAATTGTATGAGATCTGCGAGCTTGCTTTAGTTTTATGAAGAGGCAACTATTCTTCACAGGATAAGGAGAATTCTTGTAATTTTATGTACAGAAGTGGCAGTTTTGGAAACTGTACATAAGTAAAAGTAGTGAATGTGTGTGCCACCAAGTAGAGAATGTGTAGCACAGTTTCTGTTAAAATGCAGTGGTTTACTCTTGTCTACAGCTATTCCTCATTTTATTATTTACTTATTTTATCTCGCATCATTCACAAAACCTACAAACTAGTTGTTTGCAAGGAGCATGGTAGAGTATTGGTGACTTTTTTCCATAGGCTGGATGAAGAGAAATACAAAATGACCAGATAATATGAGAATACAGTAATCCTGACCTACCATTTATCGTGGGTGTGGCAGGGTGTTGTTTTCTTTAATTAAGGTCAGCTAGGTTTGTTGTCCTAAAAACATACGTTACAGCTCATGGAGGATTTGTGGGTTTTTTTGACAGGAACTATTCAGTTGTTCTGTATTAACGTATATGGTCCCTTCTAGATTTTCATGACTGCTTTAGGCTTTAAAATCTGTTTGTCAGAAATGCTGTAGGAGCCATGATAAAATGTTTTTCCTTATGTAACTTCCATTTTTATTACCTTGTCATCTTAAAAACAACAGGTGAAAAAACCCCGCCCTAAACCAAAACAAACTGCCATGCAGTAATATATCGCCTAACCTATCAGTTTAAAAAATTAAGGATATGACTTTTCTTACAAACCAAGGGACAGCATCACTCCTACCTTAATTTTTATCACTCGTCCTGCACGTTTCTGTTGCTGTGGCAGTAAATCTTTGTCCTTGTGATCTGTCAATGCTAAAGGTTATCATCTCCTCTATCTTCTGGGATTCTGAAGCTTGTTGTTGTCTTCATTCATGATTCGGAGGACAGCGGGGCTTTCGGCAGTGAACAGAGCTCTTTCAGAACTGGCCCATCTGTGATGAGTCGCTGTGATGAGGAGGGCAATACACACAATCCACCATCGTTATGGGCGGATGAATAGGAGTAATGGTGAATAGGGATTACACAATCAATTTTTTTCAGTCCTGTATGGTTGTTTTTTTGTTATGGAAGAGTCCTCAGAGAAAGACATTTCCCTGGCTGACATACCCTGTCCTTCATTTCCAGGCAGCTTCACAACTGTTTCCAAGCGGGAGAGTTCCCATAGAGCGTAGTCCCTTTGCTCCGCTGTTCCTCTGAAAACAGTGACCCTAGATCTGTAGTGCCTAAACAAACATACACTTGTTTACAAGAAGCATTTCTAAATGGGATGATTCCCCCACCCCCCAGCTATAGCAGCAATGAGGTTTATGATTTTCATTTCCTCACTCCAGCAGCTAAGTAACATAAATAGCATTTGCCCTTTTTTATTTAAAGAGTTTTTTCGAAATCTGAAATTGTATTCTTCCTTTTTAGACTGACTTCTGAATCCTTCCCTTTTTAAAAAAATGTAACTCTTGTTGAACTAATTTTTTTGAGGAAAAAACCACTCTGAAGACCTCCCAGTATGTCTTCTTGCCAAGGAAGTTTTTTTTTTCTTCCAGATTGTCTGATCCTCAGGTCCCTGTGGATTGGTTGCACGTTTGCTTTATGAGTTCTGATGGAAAAAAACAAAATAATGTAACCTTTTAAAAGCTTTTCTTTCTTCTTAGCTGCACATGTGGATATTACTCGTCAACGTTTTCTAATCAGTGTGGTTAGTCAATGTATACCAGTTGTAGAACTGGAATGGCTAGACCCATGCAAGATCCATGCAAAGCTACCCAGGATATCATTGCTCGTTACATTTGCAACAGGCATCCTGTGATTGCTCTGAAGTTGCAAGAACCAGTTATTTTGTATTCAAAACATAGTCATGCTGTGGTGCTCACTCACATGAAAAAGATGTTTTGATGACTCTGGTTCTAGTCAAAGGTAGAGCATATAATAAACATAGCTCTAGAAGCGGACCTGGGGTTCCCTGCAGGATATTCTCCTCAGGTTGGATCATTATAGCAGTTCTGCTCCTACAGTGAAAATCTCGATCCTGTCTAAAAGTTTTGTAACTACTAATCACACTGGGATGATGCAGTAAGAACTGCTCTTGGTTAAACACTCCTGTCCTGCCGCTGAAGCTTATAATACACATTCTTCTCCCCAGGAGCATAATTGGACTGTAGGCTTTTGTAGCAAACTACAAAATGGTCCAAACTTCCTCTCAATGAATTTCTACTAAGATTTTCATTTCACAGAACACAAAGAATATAGAATGTAACTAATAAGGCTACATGGTGCTACCTTGCCCATGGAGAACAGCTGACTGTTGCTGTCCAGACAGAGTTTTACTTTAACTGCAAGCCTTTGAACGTTAGAGATGCTAAGCCTTAGCATAACAGAGCCTCTCAAAAATCTGTGAGATCTTTTGTGCACGGTACTGAATACTGAAGTAGACTGCTGCAGTAGTAGTGCTGTTTTATATAAATTTTAAAACTACATATGTTGCTAAATATAAACTATTCATAGGTTTATAAACATAGCCCTGTAGGAATGTGACAATACTTCTGATGTCTCTGAACACAGCATTTTTTTATCTGATGTTTCTTTTTAGTTGACAGATATATCAACACAAAAGTAGCCAGACGGTTCCCAGTTGAATATGAATTTGAGAGGGCTGATGCACATTGCCTAGTCTAAAAGTCTAAAATAAGTTACTCTAAAGCTATTTGCTCTGAAGTTGCCAGACTTTACAGGATATACATAAATAACTTTTTGTGCAAATCTTGAATACGCTTTCCAAGTTAAGCCGTACGCCAATTTAAAGATCTCCGGCACAAGAGCATTAGACATATGGCCCATTCCCTAATATTTCGGTGGAGCACATGTTTGATAAGAGGCTGCAGCTCATGTCTCCTGGGGGCTGAGTCAATGGAGTGACTCCTGTTCACCTCCATAGACTTTTGCTCAGGCACCATCTGTCTGGATTGTTCCCCATCTTGGTGGTAGACATCTGATTATTTGAGAACAGGATCAGGTCTTACATAATATTGTAGCATATCTAAGGGGCCATTAAAATATGCAGAGTAGACATGATTGTTTGGATAACAGTCTGAATAAAATAAGGAACCAAAAATGTTACACTAAATTCCCAGTAATGAAGGAGAAATTATCTTAGTAGGCTGGTTTCTCAGAGAAAAGCATTTCATAAACCGATAAATCCTTCAGAAGAATGTAGGACTTGCTCATAAGAAAAAAAATATTGGAAAACTCAAGGAATCTAAGAAAGGGGGATGAGAGAAAAGAAAACCCATTTCCTTCCCTTCCCCCATTTATTTTGACCAGAGAGACACTATGAATCATATGCCTCTTGACACTTTCAGGAATGATCTTACTGTCCAAATGGCTTACAGAGAGTTTCACTAGTAAAGAAAATGATCAGTAGGATGAGATATTAAAAAGGGAATTTTTCCCTTACTTACTCCAGGCAGCACTGTCAACTCTCTATTGAATTTATGATCTACAGGAAATTAAACACTGACAGCATCACCAGCAAAGATAAGCATATATTGCTTAGGGTTAATGACTTGCTAGATTTTCTAAATCAAGCTATGTATACATTAGTACCTCAGATTTTTATCAAGTGACTGTTGGCAAGTAACCATGGATAATGATAGCAAACGAAAATTCCTTTTATAAACGACAGAGTCGTGCTGTTACATTTTAAGCTCTGGATTTCCAAACGTCTGCCTACTGTCCTGGCAGAGCTCATTTACATGTGTGCAGTATTTTGTTTGAATAACATAATTGTTATGTCACTGTCATTTAACCCCAGCCAGCAACTAAGCACCACACAGCCGCTTGCTCACTCCCCCCAGTGGGATGGGGGAGAGAATCAGAAGGGTAAAAGTGAGAAAATTCGTGGGTTGAGATAAAAACAGTTTAATAAGTAAAGCAAAAGCCATGCATGCAAGCAAAACAGAACAAGGAATTCATTCACTCCTTCCCATGGGCAGGCAGGTGTTCAGCCATCTCCAGGAAAGCAGGGCTCCATCACGCGTAACGGTTACGTGGGAAGACAAATGCCATCACTCTGAACGTCCCCCCCATTCCTTCTTCTTCCCCCAGCTTTATATGCTGAGCATGACGTCACATGGTGTGGAATATCCCTTTGGTCAGTTGGGGTCAGCTGTCCCGGCTGTGTCCCCTCCCAACTTCTTGTGCCTCCCCAGCCTACTCGCTGGTGGGGTGGGGTGAGAGGCAGAAAAGGCCGTGCATGTGTGGCAGC
>NW_008825409.1:980585-987544 GCF_000699105.1 Pygoscelis adeliae | reverse complement strand
GTGGTGTGAGGAGCAGAAAAGGCCTTGACTCTGTGCAAGCACTGCTCAGCAGTAACGAAAACATCCCTGTGTTATCAACACTGTTTCCAGCACAAACCCAAAACACAGCCCCGTACTGGCTACTATGAATAAAATTAACTCTACCCCAGCCAAAACCAGCACAGTCACCCACTTTTGCACACACTTACAGAGCCCTAGACAAGGAATTAGAAATGCCGAAGCAGTTTGCAGTCCAGCAGATTTGGAACTCTGGGCCCATGGTAGACTCCAAATTCATAATTAAGCATCTAATTTAATGGCTCTATTTACAAAGATGCTGGGCTCTGAGGAGTTCCTTTATTTGCTTGAGATATACTGATCTTAAAATTAGGCACCAGCTCGTGGTTTCTGCAGCTCTAATCAGATGTTTTTCTTAACTTTCCAACTTCCCTGGAGCTGCAGGCTCCTTCGAGCTTGAGGCATAAACAGATTGACTGAGCCTGGGCCTTTTTAGCTTGTTTCTGTTTTAAATCGTGTAGTAGGGGCAGGCTGGTGGCAGGTTGGAATCCTTTTCCTTTCAGTGATATCGAAGACCAGTTGCCTTTCAGGAGGTGCCTTCTTGACGTACTGGAGGGAGGCTCCTTGATCACCAGGGCGTGATGTCCTTTGTGAAAGCTACCCCACAAGACTGGTGATGATCAGTGGGAATTGGTTGATAAGGAAAGCGCTGTTGTGATACATACACAGACAGAAGAACATTACTACTGTCAACATTTGGGTTATCTCTTCAGTCAGTGGAAAAAAAAGAGGGAGAGAAGCTCCACGCAAAATATTCTGAATCTTCTGGAGGAGCCTATGTACTTCTACTCATTTATCAATCTAAACTAGATATCTGAAGTTCATGCAGCAATTCTCCAGTGTGGCTGAGTCAGAGTTACTGTAGATATTGTTAACTTACTGTTGTCTATATGCTACCTATGTGATCTATTCATTTTTCACTAAAATTGAAGGAGTGAGTTGCAAACCAGGTTTATTTTTTTTTAATGAGGAAACAGAGAGGCAAAGAAAAAGCAGTTTTTCCAAAACTGCAGGAAGAATCTGCCAAACAAAGAACATCTCCTTTGGGATGCATAATGATGGTACATACATCTCCTTTCCTTTTTTTCCTTTGAGGGCCTCGATTCAGGCCCTGGTCAGACACAACATTCCCTTGCCGTGTGAGCTGAAAAGATTAAAGCCTAGGTCATTTTGGTACGCTTGGTTGATACTGATATTTTTTTTTAAACTGTATTACTTGAAGCCTCTGGGGGTGACACAGCAGAATGAGGAATAAAATCCAGGTCAAGTACATAACATTAGAGAGCACTGGCACCAGATTATCAGGAGAAAAAAAACCCCATAAACACAGTGTATGAGTAAATTTTCCTTAGAAACTGTACAAGAAAATAAGAATTTTTTTAATAAACTTTTTTCCCTCTTGCTGCTTCATATCAGAGGCATTTTGTGTTTTACAAACAAAATTACAAGCATCCAAATAAGGTGGATGGAAAATATAATCAATACAGAGTGGAAAATGAGAACAAATAGACCCTCCCTTCGTATGCTTCTCCCCCTCCCATCACTGCTGTCCTCTCAAATTCCTATCAGTCAAAGCCACGGCCAACAAAATAACTCAGAGGTAGGATTAAATAGAAGAAACATTCTTCATTCCTGCCTTGAAGGGTGCTGAAGGCTTGTTATGAAAGACAAATACCATGACCATAACACAGGCATAGTGTGACCCTTGTAGTAACAGCTCTTTCTGCCCAAGAGTTAACGGGGTCCAAACCATTTTGTTTTATCAGCCAGCTGAAAAGCCAAAGAAATTTGCTTTGCCAAAAAGAAGAGCAGCAGTCTAACCCCATCATATTACCTATCTGTTGGTGAGCCTTTAAAAAATCTCTCCTGTAAACTCAAAGATAGCGTAATTCCAACACCGCAATTTGTCAGCATCACTGATAAGTGCACTTTGGCACAAACAGAAAAAAGGTTAATAGTACTACATGAAAAATCATTAAATTTCAAAGTCTGTCACTGTCACATGGGTCTTTAAGTGAAGAACAGATGATGAACGAAAATGTATGAAACAATTATAATGTGGCAGATTCAAAGCAGGTGAAAAGCCAACACGTTATCACAGTTGCAGGTTTTGGTGGCAGCTTGGGCCTTAGCAGTCTTCACAGAAGACTTGAACATTTATGGAAATATGACCATCAGAGTAGCAATAGTACTAACCAGAAAAATATTGATAGAAATACAAGCTGTCCTATTTCAGTCTTTGACTGATTTCCCTTTGGGTTTTGGATAGGTTAACTAAGTATATTTCTATTGAGGGGCAATTCAGGCAATTTCTTTCTTAATAAAACTTAAGTACATGTTTGCTGGGTAAAAAAACTTAGTCATCTTTCACATTAAATCTAGAATCCATTTAGCAAGCCAAAGACTGATGTACCACTGATGCCTACAAGCAAGGGGACTCAATTTCTAGTCTCACAGAAAAATCCCAAGAACGTAGAGGGGAGAAGAGGGTTGTTCTTTCAGTTGTGGAAGAGATGCTGTCTTTTCTGCTCTGGCCCTGTGTGGTCAGGGCTCCCCTTGCTTCTGAATACTAGCTGTGGTAACCCCCCCATTTGCTTGCCACAGTCTTCAAGGAAAGGCTTTCTATTGAGAACGCATACGTTGTTGAAGAGAGAACTAATTTTTGTATTTCTGGTCACTGCATGCTATAGTACAGGCTAATCACTTGAAAACTGTGCATGTTAAGTCTTGGATGACCAGGTTATAAAACGCACTAGTGATGGGGAAAGTTGATATCATGTACTTGACTGTATTAAAAAAAAAAAAGGATTTCAGAAAATACTCAGACAAAGAAGGTTTTCCAGATATTCAGGGTCAGATTTGCAAATAGAATGGTGATCACTAAGTTTACATGGTTTAGGTCTATGGAAGACCAGCCTCAAAAAATTTGTTTGTAGAGAAACTTCAGGTTGCAACCACTCGGACTATAAGGATGTGTTAAGTACCTAAAGAAGCTGGTAGAGCCGTAATGGGAATCCAAAAGTACAACAGTCACAAATTTAGTCCAAGTTAGGTATCTAAGTACTGCTAAAAATTCTAGCAAGCACCTACATGCTTCTTTTGGCAGAAATAAATACCTCTTAAAATCATGCCAGAAACTACAAAGGAATGTTCTAAATGTCTATCCTACTGTATTTTTATTAGTGACCTTAGAAAAAAAAAAAAAAAAAAAAAAAGAAGAGAGAGAGAGTAAAAATGGCCCAATACTCTAAATTTGCAGAGATTAACAACAAAGAGAAAGATCACAATATAGGAGGAAAATGGGATCACCTTAAGGGGTGAAGTAATATCAGTGGAATGGAATTTAAGAGTGAGAATTGCCAGGTTATGCATTTAGGGCCTCATAAAAAGATCTGAATATGTCTGGAAGATATATTAGGTTAAGAGGCAGGAAAAAAAATCTGTTTTCTATGGAGAGATTTAAAGAGCCTGGCTTCTTAGTCTAGAAAAACAAAGGCTGAGAGCAGACATTATTATTCTCTGTTGTAACATCAAGAAGGTAAACATTTGAGATGAATGAACTAAGGGACTGCACTGGCACAAAGAAAAAGTGAGTATCAACAGGAAACAAATGTAAAGATTATTAGCTATCAGAGGAACAGGTTTTTGCAAAAGCTTTCCAATATGAGCAGAAAAAAACCCAGCTAGTTTTAATGTGAAGGTTATGGTGTTTGTAAAAGGCTTGATCTGTTGTTACTGAGTGGAACTGATGTCCCAGGAGGGGCGGAGTAGGAGGTCAGTTTTTAATTCTTGAAGTCTTTTTAATACTTTGCGTACTATACCATTGGCTTTAAAGCATGTTAATAAAATAATTTCTTAGAAAAATTCTCCTTAAACACTAACCCATCTTAATTTTCAAAAAAAGGATAGACTTTTTCTGTTTGTGGTGGTAGTTGTTGTTGTTATTGTTGTTACTGTTGTTATTATTATTATTATCATCATCATCATCATCTTGAAGGCAACACGCATAATCATAATGTGTGACAAATTTCAACCAGTGTATTTTTTTAAGAAACTTCTAAGTGGCTAAAATTAAATTTTAGTATGTTAGTTTTATCACGTTTGCAATTATTAAAGAAGAGTGAGTATTTCTGAATTTGGTGAATATCTGTATATGTACTCATCACTAGAATCTCTATTTATAGGATTGATTTAGGACTACTGACCTCAAGGTTTATGCTTGCCTGGTGCATGATCATCATCTACCAAGTTCCCAGGAAAATTATGAATGTAATTGGGCTTCCCTAATGTATTCTACTGGCATGTCCCATCCGTGGTCTGTAAGGGTTTTGGTCACTGAATAATCCAGTCATTGCTCAATTGTTTCTGCTTAAGAAACAATTTGGTGTTGGGCATGCTTCAAGTGCCACTGGTAGGAGACCTGTTGTTAGGTGCAACACAAAGAAGTTAGTCTGTTCATCAGGTAAAAGATGTTATGAGATCCAGCAGATCATTTTATCTGATTATTGCTATGTCAGAGTTTGGATCTGCCATGGTCGTTTGCCTTGTAGTTGTTTGTTGGCTACAGTTTCTAAATTATTTCCCTCTCCCCCCCAGTAAAATTTCGTGTTTTTTCTCTTTTTTAACCCATATTTTTTCTTTTCTCTTCCATCTTCCTGGATGCCTTGTTATTTATTCTTTTTCATTTATATGTTGGAAGTAAATAAATACTTGCTCAGGAGCTATCTTAACCTGATGGCATTCCATGCTGTATACCCCAGTTTTTTACTGCCTTCTGAGAAGTGAAAAGACTTTGTTGATATAAGCCAGCTTTCAAGTACTGTTGGTAGATCAAAAAGACTGTATATAGTCCAAGAAGATTATTGCCATCTTCACGTAAAGCTACCTCAGAAGGGGAATGAAATATGTTGTAGTTGTGTTATCTTTTAGATACTGTGGTCCACAGCTGAACAAAGATTTCAGAAGGAGGACTCAAGTTCTGAAACTGTTTTCTGTTAAAAACTCTAGTAATGGTTAATCTCATTCTCTTGGGAGTTACAACCCCTACAGGTGTGAACAAACTGTGACAGAGAGGAGGTGGTTATTTTACAAAAAAAGGAAAGATGATAATACAAAATGGAATTCATATACTGGATACATAGGGAAAAATGCTGTCAGGATGATAGAGCCACAATCCAAAATCACCTACGTGAGTAATGAGGAAAATATGGAGAAATGATAATACTTTGCAGTACTAAAAATCATGCTATTGCTAGTTTGTAAAAAGGTGCATCTAAAGAAAAAGCAAGTCAGTGCCTTATGTATGGGTATGAATACTTGCCATTCTTGTTTTTCTTGACCCCTCATTATACAAGTCCCAGAAGAAAAAAAGGAGTGAGGTTGCTTTGCATCAGTAACATTTGAGTTAGCATCTATTAAGAGAATTTAGGACATTCAGACTTCAAAGCAATTGTCCCAGAATTTCTGCAGATTCGAACAGTCATCACTACACTAGCATCAGGAGGTATGATTTAAAATGTATTTAATGTTGTGGTTTGTTTTTTGGGTTTTTGGTGGTGTTCTTTTTTTTTCAAAACCATGGAGCAAAGAGACCTAGCTACACTCCAGCTAGTCCTTCACTCACGTGCCTCCATAATAGTCTGGAGTATGTTTACTTTCTGGAATAAGCTGAAAAAAGCTTTGTCGTAAACTGTATGTTTCATTATGTGTTTAAGAAAGAAAATTGTTTCATACTTCCAAGAAAAGTTGTAAGATAGGTAGATAAAATGAAAAGCAAGCAAAAAAGTTACCAGAGATAGCCTAAGCCTCAGATGTATGCTCTACTGGATTGATGCTGGTTTAGGAAGCATTCTTACCTATGTTTAGAAGAGATCTGCAGAATTCCTCAGAGGCAGCAGCCTGATTTTGAATTAGGTACATCCAGTAAGATAATGTCCTAATGTTTCACGAACAATAATAGCTAATATTACTCTTTGTGACATATAGTGGAACAGATTGTCTTACTTGCTGAATCATTAGATTATCTTGTAAAAGAAACACTGAGAATAATGACATAAATTAAATTCTGTATCCTGAAGTAAAAAAACATCTTTTCTAACAGTGTAAGTGGTGAATACCAAACACTCTCTTTGTTGTATGCACTGAAGAGCATAAGATAAGGGGAGGTGAGGAAATACACCAGGGTCAAGAGAAGCTACCTTTGGAGGTCTCGTTCATGGCCATCGACTAGAAAGCTATGATAAGAGAGATTTTCTTTTGAGTTCCGTTTCCAACCAGAAAATTTCAAACACAAAACATCACCTCAGCTCGGCCCAGCCAGAAATTGCTTTGTTTCTGTTCTTTTTTCAACCCACCATTGGCACAATGGGAAGAAGAAAATAATTTCATTTTAATTCAAAACATTTTGTTTAATTAAACTGAATCAAACTGTATCTTTAAACACATTCAGCCCATGGCAAACAGCTTATTTTGTCTGTTATATTCTGATTTTTTTTCCTCATTCTTACTGTGTTATCATTTTCCTGTCTGCAGCTTCTGTAAAGGTACTGCATTCCACTTGTTCTCCCACCGTCCTGTTGACAACACTGGTGTTTAAGTCTTGTAAACTGACATAATATTGCGATGTTTCATGATTTTTCCTCTGACGCCCATTGTAACTTCAGCTTTCTTTAGAAAAAGCACATTTCTAGCCATCTCTGTTACAGAAAAAAGCTTGGAAACCTGATTCCACATATATTTTTTAAAATGGCCACAAAAATATCTATTAGATATTTTTAATGTTATTTTAGGAAGTTGAAAATATCTTTTACAGCTCAAAACATTATCTCCTTGTCTTTGGCTTTTTCCTACTTTGAAAGTAGCAAAAAATCACAGTAGTATCACTGCTGTATCTGGAGAGACAA
>NW_008825409.1:972490-980465 GCF_000699105.1 Pygoscelis adeliae | reverse complement strand
TCCTTCCTTCCTTCCTTCCTTCCTTCCTTCCTCCCCCCTCCCTCCCTCCCTCCCTCCCTCCCCTCATTCCTTTCTCCCTCAGTCCTTGCATGGTGCCTTGCACACCTTGGAAGTTGGTGCTGATCCAGCTAATGAATTACAGACCTATGTAAGAGATTATATTTTTTTACTATAGCCGCCCCATCTGTTCATGTATCACCAGTTCATCTTCCTCGGCACTAATTTGAGTGTTCAGGACTTTGGAGTCACTTCAGACCACCGATTTTATTTTCAAAATAGCAAGCAATCCAGCGCGATGCTGTTTCTTCTTACCTAAACCACAGCTGCTGCACCTATATTCAACAGCTACGACAGAACACCACTTGCAAGCAGTCTTCTGTCCTGAAGTGAGGAAGGTTAGGCTGGCAGCGCACACCGCACAGCTGGAAGGCAGCTGCACCGCTGCTCAGAAACAGCTCGCTTCCCGAGCCAGTCAGCATCTTCCCGTTCTCCTTTGGCGCTCCACCTCATTGATTTCAAACTGCCAGTACCTTTCCAGAAACACCCCGTTAGGGGATTTGCTACTTAGATGGGAAACTCATTGTATTAAATATCTTTGCCGTGTCGTACCACTGGTTTTTAAGCAGACCTCTCCATTGATCTCACCGGGGAGTCTGCTTTAAACCGATGGCATAATTTGGCTCTTTAGCAGTAAAGTTTGTTCAAATAAGAGCAGTCTCTGTTACAGTCACAGGAATGCTTCCACACTGAAGGAATCAACGTGCTTTCTATTTTAAACCTGACTTTGAATTGCCATCCTGCCCATCTCAAAATAAAAGTTTCAACAACTCCATATTTCTTATTGCATGCCTAACACATTTGAGTGTAACTGGGACAAGACAGCATTGAAATGCAAAAGCTTGGGAAAAGGAGATATTTTCTTTCTCAGAGCAACTGCAGCATTCATGCTGAGAAACAGCTCTATGCCCCACCATTAATCTCAAGAGATGGTACTGCAGCCCCATGTCATGAAGTCCTGCATATGTCAGATAGTTTGTGATTTAGCCCAGTCTTTAGACCGCTATGAATACATGCCTTAAGAAAAATAATTCATTCAGGAGATGGTCTTCTTTGTTTGTTCGCTTTCACCACCCTGGCACTGTCATGTGACTGCATATACACCAGATACCCCGGAGGCACAGAAAACAAAAGCTTTGCTATCGGCATTTGTTCCCAGGCCAAACAAGAGGAATTAAGTGTTTTAAAGGGAGTAATCATAAAGGGATCGCCTAGTTTTACATAGATGATGGCATGAAGTACTTCCAGCAGCATGTGTAAGATCCAGTGCAGTTCCTGAGAGAAGGGTACAGCATACGGCAGCATATTGGTGGAGCAGCAAGCAATCTGTTTGTGGCGTTATCTCAGCCCCAGCTCCTTATCAGGCTATCTTTTATGGACTGGCAGATCCTGCAGAGAAAGGCATCATTAGTAGCTGTAATTGTTTCGTATGCTGGAGTAGGACATTTAAAGAAATACTGTATAGAAAATATAAACATCAGACCTGCATGTGATGAAGAATGGTGACAACCGCTGATGTCCTTTTCCATGGCCAGACTGTGATTTTATGTTTAGATTATGGAAAAATTAGTAATGTTTTAAAACACATCATCTCATGTATTAAGCAGTGTGTATTAAAGTATCTGTTAGACAAGACAGAAAGGTTCAACACTGACTATTCATGGTTTTTAATCTGTAATTTTACTGGGAAGTCCTGCCCCACCCACGTTTGGTTTTGTTTGTTTTTTTTTTAAATTATGTCTTCCCCTTGCAGTGGACTTGAAGGTCTGTTTAAATATTGCTTGTTATAATGAGTGGGTATTGAAATTTCCTGTTCAACCAACTTCCTACCACCATTTTATAATTTTTTTTTTTTTTCCAAAATTATAAGTTTCTTGGCTAGGTTAGCAAACACTTTAAAGTAGTCAATTTGCTTAGCTGAGATTTAGTTTAAAAATGAGCAGCAGTATCCAAACTGTCTGTTGGATAAACTTTCTCATTCTGTTTTACACAGTTTTGGAGACTCTAATATTCACTCACAGGTATAATTTAAGATATCCACCCAAACACAGTGATAATTATAATAAGCAAGTACTTCCTTAGGAGTTTCAGAGATGATAACTTTCTTCTTTTCTGCCAGTCAGCAAAATGCTATACATGTGTTACAGAATAAAACAGTGCAACATCTAGTAAGCCTTTAATGAAGATCTCCAAAAGCCATCCGGATTAGTGCTGGGCAACCTGCTCTAGGTGGCCCTGCTTGAGCAAGGGGGGTGGACCAGATGACCCCCAGAGGTCCCTTCCAATCTCAACCGTTCTATGAGTCTGTGATTCTGTTATGGTAGAATATCATTCCCCTTATCCCTTAGTGTGCATGTCACCACTCTAAATTTAAAACACATTGACCTGCTAAAGTATTTATTGCATACTGTCGAAACATCAGGATGGTTTGTTTGTTTTTTTTTTTTTTAATATTAAAACTGCTACATTCTCTTATTTTAAATAGGGAGCATCAGCACCTGATGCTGAGCTCAGTCACACCAACATAGCTCAGGAGTAACTCACTAGTTTCTAGCATTACAGTAGCATAAAAGCTGAAGGGTGATGGAAAATCTTGCCTGCTGTGCATCTTTTTCCCTGTGTCAGAATTTTTTAAAAAAAGCTGTTTCTTGCTGAGTAAATCATACAAGTCCCTGCCATGGGGGCTTTTTTTTCCAGATTTTCTGGGCTGCCTTCAATGGTAAGGAAGACTGGTGTCCCTTGTGTACTTCATTTGGGAGTTCTTCCTGTATAAAACAAGCAGTTTATGCCTATAATCTAGAATGGTTTTAAATGATTTTAAATAGTTATTTACTCACAGGAGCAAAAAATTGGTGTCTGTTGAGCAGCTTTACCTGTAAGAAAGAGCTTGATCTCTATGCAGACCTGAGTACACATCTGTGCTACAGATTTTAGTGTTGTGTGGAGATACTAGAGTGAATTTTAAATAGCTAGCTTGAATAGTCAATGCAGTCTCGTCACAAAAGCACAGAGCTCAGTTCAGGGTCATAACTCCATTTTCAGCATGTGTGGAGTTTGTGCTGCTTAGTACAAATTCTTCTGATACTCGAAAAGCTTATTTAAAGCAAAAGTGTAGCTGCACCAGATCTTGTTATAGAAGTCAGCGTCACAACTGCTGACACCATTCCACAAAGGGGGAGCAGCTGACAGCCATCCGAGGAACCTCTCCAAACACAGCGATCTGGGGAGAGAGAGTGTCCTTTCCTGCAGTTCTCTGTTCCCATAGAGTGGCTGAGTCAGCTACTCATAAATCTAGCCCAAGTGGTGGTGTTTTTAGTGTGATGGATCAAACTTTTGCTTCTTCAACAGGCCATGGAACTGAAAAAAAAAAAAAGACATTTTAAAGTGTGTTATGAAAATTAAAGAACAGAAATATTTATGTTCTGGTCTTGTGAGTCAGAGTTGCATTTTGGCAGGCGGTCTCAGAATATGGTGGGTATGATGGCAGTATAGTAAGTGTGATTTTCAGCTGAGGAAAATTTAACACTGTCTCTGTGACTGAGAATCAGATGGAAGTGTCGGTTTTCACTTACCTTTTTTATCACAAAAGCAAAGCAAGGATGCATTTCTCAGAGTCTGCCAAACTGCGCACTCATTAGAGGGCAAAAAGAGAAAGATTCAGCAGTAAAATACACTGGGCAGGACAGGACAACAGAGTGGTGAGCTTATTTATAGAAGCCATAGATTATCATCCCTGGTACATCTCAAGAGTCCAGTTGTATCAGTGGAGGTAGCCATGCGTTTCTGTACCCAGGCTGGAGGTACAGCTTCAGGTCAGGAAGACGACAACAAATTCCTTAAACGCCGTGGATAACCTGCTGCTCTTTCTGCAGAAACCGCCCCAAAATAAGAGCTCTCCCAAATCTCCAAAGCATTTGGAGATAGCTACTTTGTATACATTAGCCATCAATCACTACCAATATCCAATGGAGTGACAAGTCCCTAATACTTCTGACATTTAGGTGTCCTGTCACACTTGTTCTGTGATCTCCTCTAGTCATTGCTTGACGTTTTGGATTCTTTATGCTTACTTTATAACTAGTGTTTGCATTTTACCATGTCAGCCATTACAAACCTCTAAGCCAAAAGCAAATTTCAGTCCAGCAAACTTGCCATCCCCTTGATACAAGAAGCCTCACATTGCTTCTTTGGTATGGGCAGATGTGAATCGAAGTCCCGGCTCCAATATTATTAAGTTATGGAATAATTCAGGTCCAGATATTTCATTTTGGTCTTGTTTTTTCCACTTTCACTTTTGCTCTCTTATGTGAGCAACAAGGGCTTTTTCAGCCATCTGTGGGGCTTAGCAGGACAAGCAGGCTCCTAGTCCTAGGGGAACAGAAGAACCATGGGGCTGTGTGCCACCATTTTTGTTTCATATGGTGCTCCCCTACCCAGGACTAAGACTCGTCTGTCAGCTTCCATCTGAAGCCTTTAAGGGAAAGGCCCCATCAGTTTTTTGGCAGCTGCATTAAAAAAGAAGACCTTACTGTCTATCTTTCAGGAGAGGGGATTAGTTAAGTGGGAGCAACAGAAAGCTCAGCAAAACTCCTCGGCTGAAAAGAGAGTTCTTCATAAGTTGAGGTAGTAGTGCTCCTCTTCATTCCAGCAGAAGTGTCCCCTGTTCCTGTCCCCTCTGTGTCAATATTACATTTAATGCAACGCTACAAGGAAAGGCATGACCTTGTTCCTTTTAATGCTATTAACTCACTACCTTTAGAAATAGTACAAGAGTATCTCTGGGATTTCAGGGTAACGTTGTGAAACTGTAGAGTCAGAAATACTGTGCCTCCAAACTTTCCTGAGGCAGGGCAGTAGGATTTCAATTGATTCAGGGTCCTAATTGTTTGTGGGTGGCACTCAAATATTTTACTGGGCTGTGGAAGTAAAATATCAGGCACTTCCAGTCTTGAGTGCTGTTGTGAACAGTAGCGCTTGTGCTTGCTGGGAATTCGCTGCCAATGCACTTCTCCTTCGTTACATTTTGAAATCACTTTCAAAATCAGCCTGTAAATTCCATGCACTGCAACTCCATTCTGGCAGATCACAATTTGTGACAAAATGGGAAAATTGACTTTTTGACCAAGGAGGAGGAGAGGAGGAGCCTCAACTGTCTTGGGCCTGCCAATAATTCCACATTTACTAAACTTTTAAGCTTAGTAGTAGTCATATTCATCCAGACGGAGGAATTTTCTTGATTAACATTAGGTATATTGGAAAGTATTGGAGCATCAAGCCTGAACGAGCACTTAAGTGACCACGAAAGTGCCACGGAGAGGGTTCTGTCAATGCTTCTTTTCACTTGGCAGCAGCCTCCTTAGATGTGAGGGTATCCCAACCATTTGTTGTTGAAAGGAGGAATGGAAAGGAGAGATCAGCTGCTGGACCAAGGGCCCTGACCATTGCCTTTTAGACAACATAAGAAATGAGCTGGATTTTGTACGCTAGGCACTAATAGAAGCCCTTCCCTTAGTGGATGTTTTTTTAGGTTTTTTTGGGGTATTCACTTTTTCTGGGAGCACATTACGGAGGGTTATGTAATATATTGTAAATATACCAGATGCCAATAATGAGGTCACTGCTACTCCCATCAAAACCAATGACAAATCAGTCTACTTCAGCAGAAGATGGATTGAGGTTTAAAATTGTTTGAGAGGAGATGACTGTTCCTTTTTATGATTTTTCTTTTCTTATTACTCCTTCTTTTCCCTTTTCAGTGCCATTACCATATGGATTTAATCCTGTTCGACGTCCATTAGCCACTAGTGCTGCATTAATGTGAGCTGGCTATATAAGATCCTCCCTGGTGTATGGTCCTAGCTCCCATGGCGTGTATAACAAAAGTGACTTGGTTCCCCTTGGCTTCTCTCATTCACTCCTAATGTATTTACCCACCCTGCCCACTTTTTCTAATCAGTTTTATCGCTGGCTATATTAATGCTGCCCCTGAATAATGACTGGAGTTGGAGATATGAAATACTGAAAATTGACTCTGAAAGGACCAGAAGCTGGAAACAGATGGAAAAACCTTGCTGAGGGTGGTGTGTTCGCCTTCAGAACTGTAATCTAGCACTATTCAATGATTTTAAATGATCCAATTACCAAAAAGAAGAAATGGTACTAATAACTATATGTTTAAATGGTCTTAAGAATCTTTTTTTTTCCTTCCCCACGTACTGTAATTCATTGCATCTGTTTTGATTACTTTTGCAACCTGCTCTTTTCATTTGGCAGTTTTACTATACTTCGTGAATATAACAGTAAGACTTCAGCTCGAATACTTTTTTTAATTTGATGAAAATGAAGTATTTGTTTTTCATTTTATATTGGTCTACAGAATGCAATATAATATTTCCTCAGTATTCATATTGAAATTGTCAGATGTGTATGTGTACTGTCGAAATCATTGTAGAATGTTAAATAAATTGTGACATCTGTGAACAGCCTAGGATGACAAAGAAGGATGACTACAAGTTTGTGGAGAATAAATGTAATGGCATGACGAATAGCCAAGGAAACATGTGAAATAATTTTCAAACATGCTGATTTTTCCCCCGTTCCGTGCCACACACTCTAACCCTCCAAAATGAGCTTGCGGATTTTAAGTAGTGCGCATGTGTGAATTTGTACAATGCAGAGCTGAGTTTTTACTCAGGAAGGAGCTATTCCTTTCAAAACTTTTACATTTACAGAGAAAGGACAAAAACTTAAGAATACATTGTTTATGTAAATATGCACACGTATCTCAGGATCACCTTAGCCAGAGATGCACATGCGTAGCCAGTTTGCATGTTCATTTCAGAGACGGCTGTACCAGCCCCTTCTGCCGAAGACCACGAGGTCAGAGAGTGACGGTGAGCGATAGGGGCCGAATCTCGCCTGGTGTCTGGTTGGTCTTGAGCAGGTCCTTCTCAGGCTCTCAGCCACCCATCTGCCTGGTGGGATTGCATTGCTGCCCAGTGCTGACTACCCCAACACGAGCTCACTGGAGAGCAGTGTGGGGTTCTCAGCGAAAGGTCACCTCTCCTGGGGGCCCTGAGACAAAAGAGCAGCTGGTCCTGTCCTCCAGCAGTTCTCTAATTGTGGAGTTTACTGTTACACTTTAACGGGAATTAATGCAGATGGGATGAGACTCGCGCGCATAGGTAGGGTACATGTCCATCAAGAAAGTAAACAGGGAATTCAGCAAGTTGTATTCAACAGAAAGCTTTTATTCAGGACATGTTGCGATCCAAATCCAATGAAGAAACTGTGTTTTATGCAGTTTATCCTTTTAGTAGAGTTATCCTTATAGAGGAACCCAGGGGAAAGCTACAATGAAAGCAATTCTAGTAGGTGTTTTGTATAAAGATGTTTACTACTAAACTAAGCAAATCTGATGTATAATATAGCAGTTACTGTATTAAAGTTGCTTAATCTATGAACCACATTCTGTTTTATTTTATCGCTGGGTAGGATCCTTCTGTTACCGAAATATTTAGTGGAATTGGTAACCCATTATATCTCCATATTGTAAAATTTACCATGTTCCTACAGTAGGAGATAATGCTGATTATTCATATATACATTTGTTTAACCTTCCCTAATTTGTATGTAGTGCATCTGTTACTGCATCAGGGACATGGTTCTCTGTTGTTAATTTTCCTAAAATAAATGTTGAAATACTGTCACAAGGAATGATATGGGTAAATTCCATTTTGTTCATGCAAGTGAAATGATATTTGCATCTCAGAAAATCTCTAACTCATATTCTTCCATGGAAACAAAATCTTACCAATGGGTAGAGAGTTCCATTAGGAATTTTAGTACCAAGGAAAGTTAATTTCTCTTTCTTTTTTTTTTTTTTTTTGGGGGGGGGGGGGGCGGTGGATCTCCCTAC
>NW_008825409.1:962735-972360 GCF_000699105.1 Pygoscelis adeliae | reverse complement strand
TTTTTTTTTTTTTTTTTTTTTTTTTTTTTTTTTTTTTTTTGGGGGGGGGAGGGCGTGGATACTCCTAACTGTAGTATGCTCTAATTGCAAACAAAAGACAGGCAAAAGAGTGTGACACTGAAAAGATAAAAATAAAACAAATTACTTGCAGTCTGAAGCCATGATCTTATATGCAGACATAGGAACTATTTTTTTTTTAAATATGCAGAGTGACTGACTGGAGGCTAACAGTAATAACTATTAAAATCAAATTCCATTGTATTCTAACCATTGCAATCATTACACTCTTACAGGTGAAATCCCAGCCACTGAAATAAAGGGAAAAAAAAACCCCACCACTAAATGCCTTGAATGGGGCAAAATTATTCCCTGGGAGTAATTTGATCTCTAACACCGTTTTGTTCTCTGATACAGGATCTGGATCAAGTTATTACCTAAAATGTCTAGATAATGCTATGAAAACCTGGAGATTTCTAACAGCACTAGGTGCTCTTAGTAATTAATAATGTGGCCTTGAGCACTTTTGCATGAATGGTAGAAAGTTCATATTTTCAGGCAGGTATTGATCAGACAGAATTTGGGTCATACTTGTAGCAGGCTGTGGAAGAACAGTCTCTACCAGGCAGAGCCTCATGCAGCCTGTTTGTTAAGGTCACGCTAGGCTTATTTTTTATTTTATTTTACAAAACATGACTCCTGCTGTCACAAGGTCAGTTCCTTTGCAGTGCCATCTGCAATATATTCAGCGTTCCTTGTAGTCGCTGAAAGGTCTTTCTCTGCCCATTGCACCTGAAAAAAAAGCTTTTCAGAGTTGAAGTTTAAGCATGGCTTGGGAACCTCTGTTTGAAATATTTACATTTGATTCACTCAGCTCACGAATTACCGTTCTTATTCTATCTGTTGCCTGTAAGACTTTTCAGCTGCATAACAGAGCTCCAGCATTGTGGATAAGAACTGAAAGATAGATGACATATAGGGGGGGAAAAAAAAAAAAATATATATATATATATGCCAGAAGGCAACAGAAGATTTGACTTGGAGATGTTCTCAATCAGATCTGAAGAGCAACGTAAATGTGGAGGATCAGCAGTATAAAGAAGCAATGAATAGCAAATTACACATCGTTGTCATAAAGCAATGTTTAAGCCCTTCCACTGGCTGAAATATAGGATCGTGTGGCTTAGTAAATGAAAATGCAGAATAATATCACTAATTTATATGCCATTTTGCAGATTTCTGGCACACTCATTGCTTTACATTGCTCAGTCCGTGCTTACAAGTTTGCTCAAATTCAGCCACCTTACAGATGGGCAGTAGGTAACAGTTTCACAGCATACTGCAAAACAGTGGGAAGGAGGGGGAATTTTGCCAAAGATATTGACATAAACCTCTAAAGAAAAATGCTGCAGAGCAAGCAATAAATGCAGTTTTAAATACATATGGATGCATTCACACATGGGCAGGCTATATGTAATCTATTTCATTCGTAGTAAGCTGGTAGGATGAAAAGCTATGATTTTACTGATTCTAGGCATCTCAGACCTGATGCATACAACCCTTACATCTTCCTTTGTGGTGAAGCAGAGGCTTTGGAGAAAACTACTTTTAGGGCAAGGAGATTTTTAAAGGTTATGAATGTGTAGCCTGGAAGGCTTAAGTTTGTAGATTAAACTATTATAGCTGGATATGCAAGAATAAAATGCAGACAGGAACAGTGCTCAGAGCCTGGCATTTCAAACATATCACATTGCCAGTCATTTTTTCAACATGTGGGGCTATAGCCAAGTGTCAAGTTTAATTGCAGTCACTGTTTATTAGCAGTATGGGACTAGATGATGAATTTTTCACTCATTGTTGTGAGCAGTTAATAACCTGGTAAGTTGGATTTGCAGGGCATTCTCATGTACTTGTTTTAAACTTGCAGATCCTTAAAATTCTTCACTTTTTAAATTAGAAATAACAATGATGACTTTTGTTCACTTCTCTTTCCTTTTTACTGTGTCTTTTCCTTTTTCCAGAGAAGAACAAGGTAATGAAAGAAAGCAAAAATGAAGAAACATCCACTGAGTTTTTATATTTTCAGTCATTCATCTGAAATATAATAATCCAAGGATATTGTCCAGGCCTTTTAAAATAAGTCCCTTTTATTGAATAAGGAATTTCAGATTATTTTTTTCCCAAGCCCTGGCCAGTGGTCTTCAATGACTCACTGTGAAGCTGGCTTTGGTGCCACAGTGGCTTCAGAAATGCCTGTAATTCCCTTCCCGTAGTAGATGCTCAAAGACTGAAACATTGAGATAAGAATTGCTGATCATGTTTTCCTTCCATCTGATTTGGGTGGGATGATAGTACATGCATTACAGAGTTAAAAGGCTGCCTTAATACATAGCTTGGCGTTCTGACACAGAAATGGCCATAGACCAAATCTGCTGAATATTTGTACTGGCTTGTGGTGGTGGTGGTGGGTGGTGGTATCATTTTGAGCAAGCAAAGGCTGCATATCTAATTCTTTTTGTCCGGTTTGCTTGATTCTCAGTTGAATCAACAATGACTCGGTAGCTTCAGTGTGACAATGATTATTGGGAGTTATTTCAGTATGCACTTTGGCATACGAATCTGTATTCAGAGTTAAATAATCAAGCTTTATGTGGATACTCTATGAAACTGAGAAGTTGAATACAGTCCTGACCTTATTCAGGTCTGTGCCAAAGCCTGCACCAGCTTCCTGAGGGCTGGGAACTCTTATCACATAACGATGATTTTAAGGAATTGCCACTAGGTCTTCCAGAAGGCATTTTTAAGATCAATTATCCCTTTAAATATGGCATAGATACTTAAAGGACTTCACTGGCAAACATCACAACCATTTGTGGAAAAAATGCCAACATTATCAGAACAAAAAAAGCCATAGGCACGTGTTTTCCTTGCCCTGACATAAGGCATAATAAGGGAAACATTGCATTCATGTTAGAGAGTGGTAGATGGAAGAACTTAATTTGGTCACCCCATGCAAGAGCATCTGGACTTTTTGGAAGTGGCTAAAGAGCACTGCTTACTGCTTAGGGATAACCTGGCAACATGGCAAAATTCTGTTATGTTAAAGGGAAGATGTACCCTTGTGACACAGCTTATGTGGTCACCTATATAAGCCAGCACGTTTGCTGATACTACTTTCCGGGATAAGCAGTGATAGAAAACAAGGCTTCAGATGTTTCATATGGATTGATGGACATCTTAATAACTTCAAGCAGTACTTTTCCCTGTTTGCAAGTATTAGTTCATGTAACATTAAATATTAGTTATGAACAGGATAAATTGGGTCAGTTACTTATATTTCCACTTTATGTATCACCTCTGTTAAAAGAGCCTGCTGTAATTATTTTATTTCACAGGGTATTCAGATATTGACAATTACAATTTAGAGTCTAATTCTGCTGTAGCTATGTTACTCTAAGGACCAGAGGTCAGATGAAACCAAAGTCTTCTGTACATATTGCTGGAAGTCCATTTCCAGGATAACAGAAAAAATGCATTTAGTGTCTCTGTAAATGCTCCGTCAATACAAGGTGACTGTCAGGTGATTTTTAACCATTCAAACTTTTCCCTCTCTTTGTTCTCTTGCAATGAATAAGAAAGGTTGGAAAGGTTCTTAGAAATGTTGAATTTTGCCCTGCTATTTAAAAATAAGAAATGTCAGAAACACCTGTTCTGATTCTTATTTTTGGAGTACTTACTGGAAATCTTAAAGCTGTATATTGCAAGTTCTCACACTTTAAGCTGAGAGACAAAAGTGTTAACGAAAAATCTCTTCTCCAAAATGTCAATCATTGGAGTTGAAGAATTTTTTAAAGAAACAAAGAATTTGTGTGTCTAACAACAAGAAAAAATTCTTTTATTTACCCAACTTTTATTTCCTGGTTTTCATACTCTCCTTTTTCCACGAGTTGCCTTGTCACTGTATTTTACTAAGGTAAACAAACTTTGAGTTTTAAGTGGAAAAAAGTAGGAAAGTAGCCTGCATTCTTCCTCAAAAAAAAAAAAAAAAAAAGAAAAGATTTTTCATCCTCCTTGATTTTTTACACAAGGCAAAGAAACAGAACAAAATGCCAGCCTGGTTCCGTGCTCTTTGCTGGTCCCCTTTACAAGCAGGTCTTTATTTATTAGAGGACATCCAGAATGACTTTGAATGCAGTTTAAAATATTTTGCAGAAAAGTTCCTTGCCTCACTTGCACATCCAGCCTTGGTCGTAGTTAGGTTCCTTAAAATGTGATGGATTAGGATTTGTCATTTGCTTTCTGCCTCCCAGGTAGCGTACAATGCATGTTGGCAATGTACTGTACTGCGCTGATGTCAGATACAACACAAGAAAAAGTCATGATTTGTTCAAAATGAATTGCCACTGCTAATAATTCATGTGGGATGAAATCTACGCTTTCCTCTGGGTCTTTCTGCTGGTGAAGTGAACAAACCAGAACTTTTATTTCTGTGGAATATCTGCTGGACAGGACCCTTTCTGGTGGTTACTCATGTACTCTCCCAGAAACTGCACTTTAGAGCAAGTCTATATAAATATGCTATTTGATGGATAAATGGGTCGAAGTTAATACTGAAGATGTTACACAGACTACTATTACCCTACCTATTTTAAGGCTTTAAAGTTGGAAAGAGAACAGTTAGAAAACAATTTTGTGTTAAAGGCAAGCCAAAAGCATTTGTTATGAATGGTAATTCAGATCTTTTACTTACAGATATGAGGCATATAGTGGATAGTCTATTTGACCTTGTTTTCATAAAATGGGGAAATAATAAAGCTAGAAAGAATAGCTTCATAGTGTTCATTGCCTCAGGATTGATTTAGATTTATGCAGAATGGCATGTATTTTATAAGATTATCTTATTTTTCTTAGTATCAGAATTGACTTTTTACCTAGTCACCACTGCAGTTTCATCTCTGTAAATAAAACCAGCTGTAACAACATGTTCTTCTGTCCTTTCCTTGATTATCCTGCAACCCCAGTTGTATCGGATACCAACCAGTTTTGCCCACTTACTCTGATCTTGCAGTAGTTTATTCAGATTGTGTCATGCTCATAATTTTCCTGTATTGTTCATGTTTCTACAGCTCATTCCTTGTGCTTTGCTGTTTAAATAGTGTGATTCATCTGTAGCTGTCACACCAGTTTACTAAGAACGTTACTAAGAATGACATTTTATCTTTGGTGAAAATAAGGCTTAGAGAAGTTGCGTGATGTGGAGGTCAAAGGCAGGAAGAGATTTCAGGTCTTTTAATTTCTATACACTGCCTACCCAGTCATGCTATTTAGATATCCTTACAATAACAGTGAAAATCTAGGGGAGAGAGGAAGATTCAGGAAAGAAAGTCATCTAACCCAGAACTGCATGCCTCTGTGTGTGTGTGTGTGTATGTAGTATGCTACAGAGTTCAGTAATTAGGAAAAGAGATGCACCCTCCCTTAACCGTTAATAATTTGCAAATGATTCAATGGAGATACAGACTCAGGGAGGAAGGATGGGGTTAGATTAGTTTGGGATGGATGTGGTGTCAGTGTGCATAGATTTTTTTATTAAAGTTGTGGACGGATGACACTAGTTGTGGCAACTTGTAACACAGCCAGGTACCGAGTGGAGTGTTTTTCTCACAATAGAGTGGTAGTGCACGTCAGATAGAAGTGACCACAGCCACTGTGGTGTCACATTGCATGATGGTATGAGCAAGAGTCCTGCAGGAACTGTCTTCAGATCACCAGTCGCTATTCTCTTCTGGCTGATATGGAACTGGAGGCATTTTTTCACCCCCTAAAAAGCAAGTAATTACTGGCTGAGTCTGAATATTCTTAATTATTTAGGTTTGTGTTATATCAGGAGAAAGGCTATCTGAGTCAAAATATGCTCGTGAATACTCTTTACAATCTTTAGAGGAAGAGATAATCTGCTCTTGCTTAAATCAGCTATGTCTTGTCCTTATACATCAGTTCAGCATCTACCAGCATCTCCAAAATAAATCCTGGCAGAAGTTGAAATAATATATAGCTGGACTGTGCAAAAGGACTTTGGAACTAAGTTGGGTTTTATGTTTTCATGCATGTAATACTGGAATGATTTATTTTGTGTGCTAAATTTATTTACACCTCCAATCTAAAGTACAGTTTTGCCCTTTTGGGTCTTTTGAGAGGACCACTCACTAAAAATTATGAGGTAGCTAGAAATGGGATTTATGGTCCACATTCACTCTGTTGGCTAATACATTTTTTTCAGACCTATTCAGCTTATGCAAGTCCCATGTAATGTGCCATTTTATTCCCTGACAGGCAGACATAGAGAAATATTAAACTTTAAGAGACTGTTTGAGGAATCTTACATTTTTATGACAAGTTTTTGTTTGTTTAGATTATGTATGAAATGAATAATATTCACTGTTACACACTGCATATGGTCTTAATTCTGCATGCTCTACTCAGTCAGAATTTCCCATAGAGGACATTTTTGACTCATCAAGACTTGCAAGTGTAAGTCCCATGGATCTTTACAAAGAAAAATATACCGCAACTGAGAACAGCCAGAACTTCACAAAAGCATTAGTCGACACTTTGCAGAATGCAGAAAAATGTCTCTGTTCCACTCATAGCCTAATTATTGTATTGCAAAATTTTGAGGCACTAATAAGGACGTATTGAGCTTTTGCAAGCCTATTGCGAGTAGGCAATTTATTATTCAATAAATCCTCCACCCATGATCAGATAGCTAATGGAAAGTGCTCCAGACTTGAAGTAGCAGCATGTTCTTTCTCTGTTAGCACAATGTTTGCATTAAAAAGATCAATCAGAATATTTATTAGCACAATATCTACAGAAGAATATTCCGATTGAGTCTGGATTGTTGGAAAATTATATATTTTACATCACGCTTCAAAATAGTCCCCAGGGCTTTGGCCGTGGGCTAGTTTTTCTACTAGTTTTATCTTCAGGCCAAGAATTTTCTTATTTGTTTTTTCTGCCTCTATTGTTAATGTATATTGAACTTCTTCCTCAACAATAAAAATGTGAAGTTTGTCCTTTATGTAGTCCTTCTAGACATGCACTGCTTTGCACAGTATCTCTCTATAGCTTCTTTAAGCTTCTTCTCTGCCAGCTACCTTAGCTACGGGGAAAACTCTCACAGGGTATTTCAGCAAGTGACTTGCCAAGACAGAGCTGGGGTCTGGGGCTGCTCTACAGAGACGCGTGTGACTCCTTTTGTGGAGACAAATGCACAAGGATATCATGATGTTGTTGAAATCAGGGCATTGTACCCAGAGAATTACCATTCAGTTTCCATAGACAGTTTGATTTTTTTTTTTCTACTAAGCTTGAGCTCACCATTTCATTAACAGAAGTACCACATAGCTCCAATTAATTAAACGTTAAATGTTGTATTTCATTAGTCCTCTCTTGCATTGGCAACCTTTGCCCACATAAAACTGAGAGCACAAATGAAAAGACCTATTTGTTGTCCAGTTTCTTTGTTAGACATGGTTACTTTTTGCATGAATCTGCTTACTGAGTTGTGTCTCATATTGCAGCAGGTAGCCCAGAGACAGACAAACCAGAGTCTAAAATTGCATTCAAATGTTAATAGGTAGTTTATATTTATATCTTAGCCTACAGCTAAGATTGCTTCTGTATGAGAAGTGTTTGAACTCCCCCTGCCACTAAATTACTGTGGATGTTCCTCATGTCTCGTAAAGAAGAATACATATGCCTATGCTGCCTTTTGAAAGTTGCCCTGAGACAGCACACAGTATTGCCAAATTCTTTGTTGTACCAGATAGATGGTGATCTTTTAGACAAAGTCCCAGATATTTCCTGAGGAATATTCCCTCCAGAGCGTGCAGAACCCAGAACATAGACTGACTTGTGCAGTCCAATGTCTACAACATTTCTTTAGATATGCTGCAGTCTGTCTGTGGGTGGATTTTGGAGAACAGCTAAGCTCCTTGCTACTTCTGAGGCTATAATCGCAGACTGTAACTGCTGACTGAGACTATAATTCCACTGCTATGGAAGTACGGTGACTGGGAACTGGGGACAGATACCAGCAAGCAGGTCCTCTCATACCAGTACGCGAAAGTTTTGCAGACATGAGAGGTGTACTCCCAGGTTTCCAAACATAAAGAGCAATGCACCTTATTTACTTACCCACTATTTACAACTCTAGATGCTTAACATAACAGGTTTCCAACATTTTGAGCTCTCCCTTGCCTGTAAATATTCATTCTTAAGAGACCTCTTCATTCTAAATGAATTCTCAGGAATAAGACAGGGTAGAAATGAAGGGCAATACTGACGATTTAGTCTACGGCTTCATCATGAAGAAACAAAGAAGACTTAAATGTTTGGGACTTGCGATATTGCCAGATCTATAGGAAACGTGGGAGCTGGTTTTATAAGGCTTCTCAAGATGCCTGAGCACACATCATCTTGAAAGTTTAGAGAGATAATAGACCTTGTATAGGATATCACTTGGTTTCCGTATATCCTACCAGGCACTTGCTTTTAGGATGCCATTTATTTGTTAGGCAGCATAAAGGTTCAAGTACACCTTGGAAAGGACAGTTATTCATGTCTGGATAATAACAATCTTCCGTTTCATTAGGGTGCACCAAGTATCCCCCTGTCTATCATTTCATTTGCATGTCATTAATGTCAGTGCTGGTAACGATGTGTCCAGATTACTTTGGAGATAGGGATGAGAACAAAAAGGAAAAAAAAAGCAAAGATGAAAGGATGCTAGAGGAAGTAAATCTTTATTCTCATTGTGTTGCAACTCACTGAGTCACCGTGCTTGAAATGAGATCCCTGGATTTGCACTTCTCTATCGTGTCTTGCTCAGCTGAGATGTGAAAGCTTCCCCATGTAGAGTTAATTAAGAAGCTTGCATTAATGCAGATTTCTTTGAAATTAAGCTTCCATGCTGCATGCATGGGGAAGAAAAAGTTGGCTGATTTCAGTGGCACAAAACTGTACATGCCCCTCTGTGCGTCTTTGGGGCCCTAAATCCCCTTTGGAGTCCAGCTCTTGTGTACACGTGAAAATCATAGTCGCTGTGATACAATTCTCTCATGGAGTGCTCATTGCGGTGAGGTCCTGGCCTGCACATTGGCAAAAGCTGCTTCTTTTTGGACATGACAGTTGATACCAACTGCAGGAGGTGTAACAATTTGCATTAGTTTGCCCCTAGATTTATTTGTCCCTTGTGTAAGAACTTCCAAAACCACCTTGGCACTCTCTAAGACTGTATGGGTGTTTTTCCTGCCAGCCATTTCTCACTCCTAATTTAATCCTTTCATGCTCTGTATTAGACCACCAGGACAGGATTTTCCTGCTGCCCCACAGTGTGTATTCCTGTGAGGATATTGATTCACTCCAGCTCCATGAGTAAGCGCGGTGACCTTACCAGATATCCAGTGTCTTTGGTCAGTCAGGGATTCATTTTACAAGATATGTCAAGCCATCTACCAAGACAGTGTTACCTCTTATGTTATCAGAGGATAAGGTGAGATCCGTAAATACTGGTAAGAGTACTCTCAGACCTCTGTTTGGAAGCTATACCCTTTCTCATTCTCAG
>NW_008825409.1:960785-962667 GCF_000699105.1 Pygoscelis adeliae | reverse complement strand
TGTTGTCACCCAAATGAGGATACAACTGCCATACATCTTTAACAATTGCGCTGCTTTTTCTTCTGCCCTCCACTGTGTTGCTTTCTAAGGTCTCTCTCCTGAATATACTGTGAGCATTACTTATGTTCACTGGGGTATATAAATTGCAAGCGTACAGCTAGCTATGATGACCCAGATTGTTTTTCTGTGCAGGTAAGCTTCCCATTCAGGATTATCTGAATGTAAATGTGATGTGTCCTCTGATCAGAATAATGAAGACTTTGAAACTTCATTTATCTATCAAGTGTTAATGGAAACCCTACACCAGCTAGGCACCGTGGGCCTCTAGTTCTTAGAAACTGATAGAGATTTTTCATCATTTACATTTTAAAGTACTTTCTCTCTCTCTCAGAGAGATTATACTGCATCAAAAGACTTTCAATTAAGACATCATTTGAGTAAGGTAATGCTGCACAAAATCTTTTGATTTTAAATCAAATTAGAAAAGGAAGCCATATTTTTTCTCTAAACAAAAGTGAAAGGTAGCAATTTGTAGATAGCCTCAGATATCAAACTGCTGGTCATGTTGGCAAAATGCTGGGGAGAGCATGCCTTTCTTATTGAACATAGATCATGGACTTGTAAACACATGGTAGTGACAGTGAATGGTCTGATAGCTGAAAATATTAACCTTTCTGCTGCTGTTTATGGGTTGGACATACAACATCCATCCTTCCTATTAGCATTGCCTGCTGTGGTATGCACCTCCTCATCACTAGCTGAGAATTAGGTTTTCATTTCTTCAGTATAGCCTCTGATCAATGTCACGGCTGCCCTCAGCCCTTGAAAATGTATTCCGTACCTAAAGAAAAATAATACTTTTGATGTGAAACGTGAACAAGTGAGCCTTGTTCTCCCTCAGACCGGGGAAGTAGGTTTCAGTGGGTGTACGGTGGCTGTAATGGAAGCAGAGTGAGGCCCTTTGTTTTACTGCTTAAATGAAAGTGCCCTTCACAGAGTCACATGCTCAGAAGGATGAACTTGCTTTGGACTCCAGCAGCAGGAAATGCAAGGTGCTGAGCTCTTCTGAAAAGTGGGCCTGTGGGATGTGATGCAGTTCTTTCTGTTCCTAACACAGAGATATGCAGGCCACAGAAAGGGGATCACGCCTGGCACTAATTAGTTCCCTTGCTAGCCTTCTTGCTAGGACCTGTGAGCATCCTGTGTGTTACAGGGCCCGAGTTCTCCATTGTGCTCAGAGATGGGAGCCTGATTCCCCTTTGCTTTGGTGTTACCTGATTCTCTGGTATCTGGCCCAAGTGTTTACGTCTGTGCTAGCAAATGGCTATAAAAAGTATAATCAGAGAGAATTTATCATTATTTTGCATAGACAAATGGTACATTGTTTGGTAAATGACACCAAAAGGCAAAAGGCGTAATTGAAACAGATCCAGTTCTTGCTGGATTTGGACTGGTCACAGTGATAGAGCAATCTGTTGCTGTCCTTGCCTTTGACGTGTCCAGCATGGATAAAAAGAGGATGTTGCACCGAACACTGATACAAAACCCAAACAGTGAGTTTCATTCACTGGGGCTTTCATACCAGCTTAGTTCATGATCATTACATTCATAAGCAATAAAAATAAGAAAAGTAAATTAATGGATTAGAGCAAGTGAGTGGAATATAATGCTTGAAAGATTGAATTATTTAAAAGCAAGTAGAAGATGAACTATGAAGGTTTTATTTTCCTTTTTGAATCATACTTCAAAATATTCTCTGAGCCACTAAATTAGACAAGCAGATTTATGTTTTGTTTCTTGAGTTTTTAAGAATGGCACAGATACATAGGCATTGAACCACTTTGGAGACAGACAGAAAAAAAAATACTGAATGACAAATTCC
>NW_008825409.1:934003-960775 GCF_000699105.1 Pygoscelis adeliae | reverse complement strand
TGACTTGCAGAAAAAACAGCCAAAAGGAAAAGAATTCTTAGAATGTAGTGAAGAAAAGTTGCAGTGCTATTTAACAAATAGGATGTGGTATCCCAAAGAAGGTAAACATTTTAACAAAACATACAAGCTTTTTGTTATCATCCTTTGACTCATTTTTTTCTTTTCAATATACTCAGTCGTTCCATGAATTCTCAGTAGTGCAGTACCCAACAGTACCTTTCAATTAAAATAGATGGCCATACTACTGTAGGTTTCTCTGCAGCATAGCTTAAAGATGCTGACTATTTTGGCAACACAGCATTTGTTTCATGTTGCAAAAAAAGCAAATGTCTTTCTAATGTGATGTCCTCATGTGGGCCATTGAGGCTAATCAAATCATATTAAAACAAAAAATGTCTTTTTTTTTTTCCTTTTGCCTTTCTCTGTGCAGCAGTTAGCCATCACACGATGCTCATAAATTGCATTGAAAATTTTATCTTGGAAAAATCACTGTGACGTTTTGAGGAATATCTTTATTTTCCCCAGTGGGCTGGTCTTTCATTCTGTCTAACAGTAAAATACCACATTTATATGCACACAGCCTGCCTTGTGTTTGCAGTAGCTTGTATTGGGGTGCTTTTCACTGAATGTGAATAGTCTTTAGTGTCACATAGATAAGAAACAAATCAGGTCCAAATACCCCTTTAAAAATAAAAGAAAAGGTTGGATGACTGAAGAAAAGAGGATGCTAAGAGGTTAAGACCAGTTGGTGTTGGTGTTGTCAGTGGGTTGGCAGAGGTTGGGAGAAATTTCAGTCAGTGTGAATTTGATGTGTCCTGTCAGGTTAGTTCATCTTGTACTTCTTTTTTGCTTTCTGAGGAGTTGTAATTTCACGTGGATCTGTGCCAGCAGCAAACTATAACATGTTCAAGCAAACACAGCTCCTCGAGAAGTTGGTAGAGATCAAAGCACAACCCATTTGTCAGTACTTGCTCAAGTCTTTGCCAACAGACCGTGGCTTCCTCAAGGTGAGGGGCTTTTCCTCTTTTTGGAGGGTACCATCACAAACTGCTAGATAACGATTGGTCCAGCTGTAGGTTTTAATGACAAATCTAATAAGGTCACAAGTGGATCAAGCTCTGCTAAATCTTGCTCCAGCAGTGTAAAAGGTTATAGCGTCCTATGGTCTGTGCCATCCATCCTCCAGTGGACAGGGGCCCCGGAGCAGAAGTAACAGAAGGGATCATGTATCAGTTTCTCAGCCACTGCAAATCACAGTCCAATGTATCTGCTTCAATGGCCGTTGCATTAATATACCAGGCTGTTGGCTGGAGCCTCTAAAGAATAGGCAGTTTTGCTACAGGAAGATTAACGTCCAGGAGAAGTGGGAAAAGAGAGGGTTCAACCAGTTGATGGTTGCATCTTAAATCTCTGTTGTTCATCTCTTCCTGAGACATTGGTAAAAGTCCAAGACTAGAATAAGCATGGTGCTGAAAGTTAGTTGCACAATTAATGTCCTGTTTCCTTCCCCCCCCCCCCCCCCCCCCCCCCCTTTTTATTTTTTTTCATTTGTAGGTTTTTGCTGTTTCTGCGCAGGAAAGGCTGACTAACAGTTTTTGGGCTATCATGAATTTTGCTTGTTTGGCAAGCAAATTTAATCCCACATGAATCTTTTCTATATTCTTCATAAATAGCTAGAGAAACACCATCTTCTTTAAGGCTGCAGAATACACTCTCCAGGAAAAACTGAAAAGACTGTAATATCTATCCAGAAAAATCATTCCCAGAAGTTTGAAAAGTGTTTAGTAGAGCAACTTTAACAGACCTTTTACAGTAGAAAATTTGTGTGTCCATCATGCTTTAAGACAGGGGAATTTACAGGATAAAGCTGAATAAGGTGACAACTGATGTTTCTTTTCTCCCACTATCTGCCAGTACAAGCATTGTATCCAGCATATATGTACTAGTGAGCAGCTTATATTTTTTACAAAATGTCAGGCGTTAATGATACAATGTAAGTTCACTTAAATATTTCCTTAAATTTCCGTCTTACCTGTATGGTATTACTCGATAAATGTGTGAGATTTGAAGATCAGTTCTGGAAGTCTTACATTAACTTTTAGATTCACCGAAGAATAGCCTGCTTGAGCAAAATGTTAATGCAATGATGTTTTCACTAAGAAATTCACCAAAGACGGTTTTTTATTTCATTTTGCGAATACCAGCATGCTGATCTTTGTTCATGGATATTGACATCATGACAAAGTTTGTGAAAATGGTACTTTTGAAACACTGCCAAGTTTTGTGACTGCAAAGCTTTAGGGCTATATTTTCTGCCCTGAGTGAATTCAGAAACCTCAATGCAAAAATCAGTGGATCTCTCAAACATAATCATGGAAAGATTCCTCCGTAAGAGTACGGTCAGATGGGATTTTTCAAGGAGCCTAAAGGAATTATGTAGCTTGTTTATGTATCTGCGTAAAACTGCATTGTCAATCAGTGCTTTCATCCCACAGCTGTTAGAGAAGATAGCAAAGCTCCCCTTTGGTGCATAGATGACCTGTAACTTAAATCACAATTTGGGAGAACACATATGTCAGTTGGGCTTGGCTGATCAAATTACTGAGTGCACTGGCTCCATATGCATATTGCCTTTTTTAAAGTTGTTATTAGGCAAACAAAAACTACGGCATCTCCTTTTTTATCTCATTTTGCAGAGTGCAAGTGAAAGGTGAAGACTGTAGGACAGAACTTAACTTGGAGCTCAGCAGCCCTTGGATTTGGCACAGGATACTTTTTCACACTGCTGATACTTTTTAATAGAATACAAGTCAGTAATATCTTGTGTGTGCTGGATTAGTAAGGCAGCCCTGCATATCCCTGCCAAAACAATCTCTTCTATGTGATTCTCTTGTTTCAGTCCCTTCCCTGTTTGCTCTGATATTGCCAAGACAGAAATGCTGACAATGATGGGGAGTAGGAAAGGGGAGGTGGAAAAGGAGATAGGGGTGTCCTGGTTTTGGTTGGGATAGAGTTAGTTTTCTTCCTGGTAGCTGGTACAGTGCTGTGTTTTGGATTTAGGATGAGAATAATGTTGGTAACACACCGATGTTTTAGCTGTTGCTAAGTAGTGCTTACACTAGTCAAGGACTTTTCAGCTTCCCATGCTCTACCAACTGAGAAGGCTGGAGGTGCACAAGAAGCTGGGAGGGGGCACAGCCAGGACAGCTGACCCAAACTGGCCAAAGGGACATTCCATACCATGTGACGTCATGCTCAGTACATAAACTAGGGAAAAGCTGGCTGGGGGGCCGCTGCTCGGGGACTGGCTGGGCATCAGTCGGCGGGGGGTGAGCAATTGCATTGTGCATCACTTGCTTTTTATATTATTATTATTGTTATTTTATTTCAATTATTAAACTGGTTTTATCTCAACCCATGAGTTTTCTCACTTCTACTCTTCCAATTCTCTCCCCCATCCCACCGGGGGTGGGGGGGGAGTGAGCAAGCAGCTGTGTGGTGCTCAGTTGCCGACTGAGGTTAAATCACAACAAGGGGATTACAAAAACCGCTACAAACAGTGATCCTGAGAAGCTGATATGGTACAGAGAGATATTTAGTCCTGAAATTATTTAAGCCACCTTGTAAAGCTCCACTTAAAATGTCCTGTTCCCATTTACATGAATGCGGAATGATGTTTTGCTGGTGTTCCATCTCTTTCCTGTCCTGTTCCTCTGTTCTTCTCCTCCCCCTACTCATTTCATTACTGACTGGTTGTCTGAAGGTCTTGCAAGCTAGTAGGTGTGGATGAGACTAGCACTGATGAGCGTGTGTAACTGGCCTTTTCATTTTTCTTCTGAGTGCATGTGGATTAGCTGTCACTCTTTCTGGTATTTATACCACTGGCACTGATGAAGATACTAGGCTTACTGCTTGAAAGCCTTTCCATTTAAGGAAGACTTTTTTTTTTTAGCACTGTAAAAACAGTACTGGTTTCTACTAATAAAATAAGAAGCAAACAAGAGCCTCAGTAATTACAGTACAAACAGTAATCCAAAGTTAATTTAATGACTGTGTCCTCCTGCTTTTGTGCTGCTAGATGGGCAAATTATTCGACTCCAATGGTAATCCATATAGAACTAGAAGGCTTTTTCCGTTAAGCTCTACAGCATGTATTTTTTTTGTGTTTGGACAGCTCCAGGAAGGAGGCAGGATGCTGGGACCCCTATGAACTAGCCGAACTACCTTTATTTACACAGGCGACTTCTCGAGTGAAACAAGTCTTGTTGTACAGCTACAGCTCAATATATGAGTTACAGAATCCAGCCCATTCTATAAATATTTAGAAGGAGTACCTGACCACAGTATGTTAATTATGGGTTTATCTCACCCAACTTTCAGTGTCTAGTCTAAGCTGTTTAAGTTCTCTCCAAATGAATATTTTTTGCTTTCTGTTGATTGCAGCCACACAGTGCAGTATGACACAATATGTATATGTTTACAAGTAGGTGGTTATCTCAGCATGTATCTATATACAGGCATTCACAGATTACTGGTAAATTTAAGAATAAAATTTTCTGTATTTAATTATTGATCATGTTTAATGTGCAGCTAACAAGATTTATTTTTGAAGGGGCTATTATAGCTTCGAATTTTTCCATGCATCAGCAAAGTGAAGCAGGTTAAATCTCCACTGAAATGAGATATAAGGATATATCAAATTGTTTAACCGCTTGTCTAATTTTAAGTGCAAATGCAGTCTTGTGTTCTGCTTATGTCATTAAAAAAAAAAGGAGTACTGAAGGACTTACCTGGCTTACAGCAGTAAACATACACAGTTTTATTTCACAGAATCACAGAATCATTGGGGTAGAAAGAAACCTCTTGACATCACCCAGTTCACTCACCCTGCTCAAGCAGGCTCAGCTAGAGCAGGTTGCCCAGGACCTTGTCCAGTCAGGTTTTGAATATCTCCACAGATGGAAAACCCACAACCTCTCTAGGCAATCTGTTCCAGTGTTTTTAGCAATTCCCATTGCTATCAATTGTTAAATAATGTAGTACAACATATGGTAACAGTGAAGCTAAGATATAATTTTTTTTTCAAAATTAAGAAATAGTGTCTTCAAATGTGTACAAGATCACTTGATGGAAACTAGACATAAACAACTGCACATCTGAACCTCAATTTGCTCTCAAAAAAGGGATTATGAAGTATAATAGAAGTACAGATCATCATTGTTTTCTTTTGCATTGCCTACATTTCCTGTGGTTTTGGAGCTCAGGTTTTGCTCCTGGCTGGTAGACGTAGTAGCTCTGGACATTCCTTTGAAAATAAAATGTGGGATTTAGAATGTGGGAGGGATTTTTTTACCTGCGTGAAAGTTTGGTTTTTTCCCCAATATTTACATTAGTTTTTACATATCGTATTTCTTTCACTGTGTGAATAAACAATTTACATGAACATCCTTACTGATGTGTTCAATATAAGGAATTCTTTGATGGCAAGCAGCTTTATGTATCCTTCAATTCCTATAGACGTTTGGACGTTTGGGAACACTGTATGGATTTGTAACATTCCCTAGAGGTTGTAGGCCCATGAATTGTATCCACAAATATTTTTCTATAATGGATATATAAGCTATGTTATTGTCATGGTTTAACCCCAGCCGGCAACTAAGCAGCACACAGCCGCTCGCTCACTCCCCCCTGGTGGGATGGGGGAGAGAATCGGAAGGGTAAAAGAGAGAAAACTCGTGGGTTGAGATAAAGACAGTTTAATAAATAAAGCAAAAGCCGTGCATGTGAGCAAAGCAAACCAAGGAATTCATTCGCTACTTCCCATGGGCAGGCAGGTGTTCAGCCATCCCCCGGAAAGCAGGGCTCCATCATGCGTAACGGTTACGTGGGAAGACAAACGCCATCACTCCAAATGTCCCCCCTTCCTTCTTCTTCCCCCAGCTTTATATGCTGAGCATGACGTCACATGGCATGGAATATCCCTTCGGTCAGTTGGGGTCAGCTGTCCTGGCTGTGTCCCCTCCCAACTTCTTGTGCCCCCCCCAGCCTACTCGCTGGTGGGGTGGTGTGAGAAGCAGAAAAGGCCTTGACTCTGTGCAAGCACTGCTCAGCACTAACGAAAACATCCCTGTGTTATCAACACTGTTTTCAGCACAAGTCCAAAACCCCATACTAGCTACTATGAATAAAATTAACTCTACCCCAGCCAAAACCAGCACAATTATTCTTGTAGCAAATAAGAAAATGTAATGTAATTTAAAATAATTTAATTGATAATTTTAGGTTATTCTTTGTGTTCATGTCTGAACACGTCAAGGTGAAAACTGATGACAAAAATATACATAGAATTTTGCAGGGTGCCAGGTGTCTTTTATGAGACATGAAAAATAAGCACATATATACTGAAGAGAAACATGCTAAAACCAAAGAATGAAGTATTCATTTGGGCAGTAAATATTATAAGTACAGATGGTAAAATCTTTGCTAAAATAAAATACTTAATCACAGCACTATGTCTATAAAACTGGTTTGCAACAGTCAACTAGGTTATGCAACAAGAAGAAAGAACCAACAGAAAATGTGAAGAGCTGCTAAAAAATAAACAAAACCAGAAGTGTCTTAGAAACCAGGGAAAGCTCTTTCTCTCTAGAGGGGACAAAAATGAACAAGCATGTGTTTCAAAAGCAGTTTGTTTTTTTTTTTGTTCAGAGTAGTTCTTTCAGGGTTACGCAGATGATCCAAGAAGATGTGGACAGCTATAGGATAACCTTGGAGGGAATTCATGGCAGTAGGCCAGCTGTTAGGCAGGCAATCTCAGATCCAAGGGCACTAGTGCACCTATGAAAGTCTGCAAGCGTACAAACTAATACTTTTCAGTGGAAGCAGGAATAAACAGCCCCTGCATGCATCTAAATAGTACTAGTTGAAGGCTTGATTTGAGGCTTTGGGTAGAATGAAATGTTAGAGAGAAAACACCCAGATTGTAGCTTGTGCTTGGTAGCAGAAATGCCAGCTGCAGGCTACAGAAGAAGCCGGTCTGGGAATCTGTGAGTGTGACCCTGGAAAAAAAAGAAAAAGGGAGGACTTCTTGGGCACAGGGCTTGTTGGAATAGAAGACCTGATCAGAAGAAAACCCTGCTTGTTTTTCTTCTTTCTTTCTGCTGCATTCAGGGAAACAGGGCTTGTTGCCTTTTTTTTTTTCTTTTGTGTGTGTGTAAGCAGCATTACACTTAACCAAAATGCTTATAATCTTTCTCAGTAGAAACAACATTTTAAAGGCCCCGGTTTGGGGTAATGTTCAAGCCAAGAAACCAATAATGGCAATAACAATAATTCTGTTGCCACTGCACATCTGTGAAAATCTCTTCTATGGTCAGATCTGAATAGCCTACACTGAATGACATTAGAGTTTTATTGAAGAAAATGAAACTAGTCCTTTCTTCTAGGAGTAAGTCTCTGAAGCGAGGAACAGGAAGGTCTATACAATAGCTAAAACCCAGGGGCTGCATTTGGAAAACTTTACACTGGCTGAAAAATGTTATCTTATAAATAATGTCACTGAATTTAGATGAGAAGTATGCTGCTCAATGGGTGTAAATCAACTAGCCTCTAGTCCAAAGTAGAAAGCTTTGAGGCGCCAATATTTATTTCTTTATAACTCTAAATAAGTGCCTTAAAAATATTCTTTAATCTTGCTGAGTAATCAGAGTATAGATCTGTGCTGTGCATTGTGCTCCACTTTGAAAGGAATACACAGATAATGAGAGAGCGCATCAGAGGAAAATATCTGGAGCTCTGTGGTTGCTAAATAGCAGCTCGTAGCTCTGCAGGTTGGCGTTGCTCAGGAAGGTATGCTTTTTCCACCCTGTGGACCTCGACATGAAATGGTATGATAAGGTAAGATGGCAAAAGACTGCTCTTAAATCCTGCCAGGGTAACCATTGGTAACTGGCCGATTCGGGCGTTGTGACTGCTTGGGAAATGCAAGCAGATTTTTTTTTTTTGCTCAGAAACAGGAGCCAAAAGAAAGAAATTCCCACCAATAGTAGATGTGCTGACCCAATGGGGCTGGGCTGAGGACAGTCTGAAAAGACAGTGTGCATTTGTATTGAGTAGAACTGGTACCTTGAAAGGCACATACAGAAAATGAATTGTTCAAGGACAGTGCTTGTAAGCCAGGAGGACTTCTGTCGTGTTCCTCTGGGGTAGCTGAGGACTCAAATTCAGCAGTTTAGTTCCTGTCAGACCATTGTAACTGGGAACCAAATCAATTCTTCTTTGTTTAAGAACAGTTGTGGGAATGCTTGAACTATCCCCTTTTGCTTCTTTACACGGCTAAGTGGTTTGTACCTTTGTTGTGGTATATAGCATTTGTTACTCACTGACCTCATTGTGCAGTGTTTATCATCTGAGAAGTCCAGGACTTAGAAGAACACTTTATTTGATCTACATGGGACTGTCAACCAAAGGATGTATTTTTCTTCAGAGCAAGATCTAAAGTCTCGTTCTATAAAATAACCATGTTGAATTGCACAGAGAAGAGACAGCCAATTTACCATTAACATATTAATCACAACTGATTTTTTTTTCCTGGGATGCAAACGAGATGGAAAGAGCCATTCCCTCTCTTACGGGTGACAGTACAGCAAACCTGTCACTTGTACTCTTATCCATTCTCGGGTCTTTTAGGTAGCCTTAAGCCCTCAACAATGATATGTCACTGCCTGTAATCACTTTGGGTGGAAAGCAATAGGAACATTTAAATAATTGTTCAAAATCACAGGGAGGTGTGAAAGCTGCTCTCTAGCTACCCAAGTGCCAAGTGCCACAGAACAAAGAGGATTCACTCCAGCTTGCTCTATTCAAAAGTATGGAGCAATTTAAGCTTTCCAAAGCCCACAGGGTTTAGCAAGGAAAAGGTCTTGCGAGGCAAGTGTGTGTCAGCTAACAAATTCCTGCACAATCAACAGAGAGCAAAGAACTTCCATTGTCTTACCTTTGGTGCTTTGTACACTGTGATAACAACTCTCCCCCTTTCTCCCAGAAGTATCTGATATGCTACTGAGACTTTAGCCTTGTAAAGGGATAATAATACCCTTGAGGTGGCTACCAGTACAGTAAACCTGTCATGGGGCTACATTTATTGCCTGAATATACCTTGCCTCACATGCTTAGTGAAAGGGTGATGAGTCTTTTCTCCCTCTGAGATTTTTTGGTTAGGTAACAGCCAGTAATTCAGTCATGTCCTCATTCAATGGGTGAGTTCAGTGAAAATGCTCAGTTCCTTTCAGTGACGGCCATTATTTTTTCCACCACATGTCAAAGAAAAAGTAATCTTGAGCTCCTGCACCTTGTTGGATCTCCCGAAAAAAAAGAGACTCTTAAAAGGAAAAATGCTTCTCTTCATATATTTCCTTCTGGAATATATATTGTTTATGGTGTTTGTATTTGTATTTACTTGACTGAAAGGATACTGCAGATAAATATATCTGCTAAAATTCTTCCACTCATTATACATTCTTCTAGCTCATAATGCACCATCTATATTTGAAGATTAACTCCAGAGAGAAGAGGAGTACCCTCTAGTCATCACTTTCCCATTTTCCCCCTTTTTTCTTTTTTGCTTTGGCTTCTTTGAAATCCATTCATGGACTTTTGGAGCTGTTTCCTCAGAATAGCTGAGGTCCCCTGCTAGCGATTCCAAGCAAGGGAAGCCTAAGCAGAAATCTTGATCCAGTTCATCTTCTTTCAAAGTAAACTTTGCTGCAATGGGATGCTTTGGTTCAGAGAATCTGACTTTTATACTACCTGTGCTTCTCAAATAAATTATTCTTTGGGGCCGGGAGGGAATCATACAGTGAAAACTGCCTTTGAAATTTCACAGTATCTAAGATTTTGAGGGGTATTTGTGCAGAACAGCCATCCTGTCCACCTAGATGGTAATTTAGGGATGTGAAACGATCTCTTTCTAAAACTAAGCCAGTGTCAAGGATATGGATTCGGATGTTCATATAATAAGCTTAATCTGGAACACAGAGGCCACTCTCTACAATGGAGATTGCTCGTCATAGTGTCTTTCGAACCAAAGTCTTCTCTGGTTTAGCTACTGCATCAGGCTAAGAAATTCTTGTGTCAGGAGCAATCCTGTGCTGAAATCCTTCACAGCAGACTTCTTTACCTATGTGACTTGGCTATTGATGCTCTCAATATAATAGCTTGATACATGGAATTTCTTATATATCATTATTTTCTAAGATTGTATTTCTGTCTAAAGTCAGTATCACTTCTGGAAGGGAGCAGTTTAGTTATGCATCAGAAGGTAAACACTGAAAATCTTTGAAAGGCAGGTTCTTTGCCATACCAGCATAATGCAGTGCTTTTCCATAACTCTTCACATGCCACTCAAAACCTTTGTTTTGAAGTAGCCCAGCTGCAGTCTGTTCTCTAGCTAGTGTGACTACAGGCATTTGCACTTACAGTTTTCAGAAGGTGTTGTCAGAGACAATTTTATTTTCTACAAGATTATAAAGCCAGACATTATTCTCATCATTGTGAATCTAAAATATTTCCCACAGAAAATGATTTACTGACAAAGTCCAGAGAATTATTTTCTTTCTCCCAAGTAGATTGTTTTTGTTCAAGTAAGTAGTGAGTCTTCTGGACTTTCAGTTATTTTTTGCATTATCATGGGAGGTTTTTAAAGACAGAAAGATGAATTAGGCCCCTGTCTCTCTCTGGTTTTCACTGGGTTGATGTTTCCGGTGAATAGGCTCCTGAGTTTCCTCTAGTCCTTTGAAAATTTTCCACGTGATTTTTTCATTCTTTGTGCATCCATTTCCCTGGCATTGCTGCTTTTCAAACCTCTATAGAAACACTCATGTGAACCTGGAGGAAATATGTGCTTTATAGTCAACTCCTAATTGCCCTACTGGGTCCATCTCATTAAATGTAATGTCTTATTATCCATCCATATCTTAGCCTTCAAACATAAAATGTGACCTTGGGCTGTGAACCTGCTACTAACTGTACAAGATCAGATTTCGCTACAGCTTGCACAAGAGATCTTCAAGGGGAAACTTAGGTATCTAAAAAGGTTTTTAATGATTGAGTAGGTGACCCTGATCCCAGCAAGGCACAGGATCAAAGCACCTGACATGTACTATCTCACCATTTTGTGAAACAAATAGCTGCATTTTATACCAGTTCTTACTATTAAAAGCTTGATGTGATTTTTCCCAAGAATTGGTGAACAAGGAACCTAAGGTTTCTCTTTGCACGCCAAAGCACTCAGATTCAAGCGTAATTAACCCAGTTGTCATTCTGCCCCTTCAGGATAAGTAAAGCCAGTGACTGGGTCCCATAGATGCTATGGTCTTGGCAATTATAAACCAGTGAAAAATATGAAGCATTTTCTGGTGGAAGAAAGTCCCTCCACAGGATGAACAGTAGCCTCAAAAACCTTTGTGGACAGCAGCAGAAGCCATTTCTCCTTGGGCTTGGCTATATAAAATGCTCACTACATGCAATTGTACAAATACCATACTTTCAATAAATGGTATTCTGATGAGTCTATATTTGGCTTCTGGAATTTTAAAATATGTAAAATTATGACTTAAGAAAAAGTTTGACTGTCTTTATCAAATACCTACTAGTAAATAGTAAATCGCTCCTCCAAGTGACATATTAAAGACGATACCATCTCTTTACACAAGTGACAAGACTAATAGAGCTAGAAAAATGCCAACATTGTGACTAAGATTTCTATTCAAGAACATAATTTTAAACATTTGAAATACCACACTATTTAAAAAATCATATATTGATAATCTGGTAACCTAGGCTAACAACACAAGTATTAAGTACATTATTTATTTTTATATATAAATGCATACACATACATACACACACTTATATAAACACAACAGCTGTCAAAATGAAAACAAAATGAAGCAGTCAAATATAAAATTGACAAGTCGACACAAGGAGTTAGGGAAAAAAATCACAAACCTGACTTATTATCGTTGAAGAATAATGATTCAAGATATGATATCAAAAACGGAAACCTTTTCTTTTCCTCTTGAATCAATTAGCCAAAACATACTGTTAAACCACAAACACGCTGCTCATTAAAAATAATGCTCCAGGAAGGAAATATTTCCCTTGCCTCTCAGCATAGCATGTAATAACATCAGAGGGCAAAGGGATGGTAGATGAAGTCTTACAGTAAATGATTCATTAATTCCTCCTACTTGCAAAGCTGAAGACTCATAGTCATACAGAAGAGAAGAACCATGTGAAGCTGGGCTAGATTAACTGGATTTGGCCATGCATTTCCCATGAACTACTTCTTCTGTGACAGCTAGGTTGGGCACTTGCAGAAATCCTCAACACTTTATTACACACTGTTATCCTCATGGATGACACAGTACAGTTGCTTTTTTCTGTGCCTCTTAGGTCTTTCTTCACCTACTTACCTGTAAAGGTAAGAACTGACTCTGTCAAAAGTCATGTATTATAGAGAGAACTGCAAAATGTGTTAGTGAACGAGTGGTGGGAAGGGTCTGCTTGAAAGGCGAATGAAGGGTTCTGTACAGTGGATATTTTACAGCAGGCTGCTTGAACTCAGCAAAGTAGGGGCTGTTCCCAAAATAGCATATAGAGTTCAACAGATGCAATTGGTCCAATTCAGATGTGACATAAATGGAAGCAGACAGAGGGCGTGAGCAACACTCTCTTGTGTTCGTGCTAGAGAGTTTAAGGTGGTATTGAGTAGCAAAGTAGTTGGAGGACAGAGCTGAAGCAGGAAAATTGATTTGTGAGAAGGGAAATGCAGAGCATAGTGCATTTTTTGGAAGATAGTCCACTGTTTCTGGAAGACAGACAGATGGGAAAGAAAATATGCACTATGTAGGCCAGAGGCTGAGCCTTGAAATGTATGGCTGTTCGATGAGTGTCTCCATAGGTTCTCCTGACTTCGGCTTTGTGTAAGCAGTGATCTAAGTCAATGGCACTGTCTCGTGGACAAAGTTTGGCTCATGGGCTACCACATGAGGAAACCTGGCACAAGGACATGAAAATGTGCCTGTGTGCTACCTATATGGAGGTGCTTGTGGTGCCAATCAGTGCTGCAGATAGTTGCAACCTACTCACTGAAATCACCTTCCACTTTTACTGAGGAAGAAGGCCAGCTTTGCTCTACTGTTCTCTGGAGCTGGGACCTACAACTGTATCCAAACTTATTTATGCACAACACAGGTGTCCCTGTCACAAGTTGTACCCCCTGCTAAGTTAGGAACTAATAAATCATCTAGACGTAAAAAGAAAAAATCTGAATGTTTCTTCAAAAATAGGAAAGATATTCATTCAAGTGTTAGTTTAATTAATGTTATGCAATTAATTCTGTCTGGAGGAATGAAAAATAGAGTAGAAAGAATGGAAGAAAATGTTACAGGTGAGCATGCAAGCCTTGGAAAAGTATGTCCTTTGTAAATGGGAGACTTACCAAGGGGAAATAGATAAATCATGGGTTCAAGTGAAGCTCTGTAAATCTTTTTCCTCAATGTTGTTTACTTTCCCACATAGTCTTCTGGATGTCAATGGAAACATTCCCATTAGTAAATGTAAAGTGAATTATTCATACTGTAAGTTAACATGCTTAAAACCTAAAGTATTTCTTATAAAATTAAAAGAACTGATTGAAGAAGTGTTATGTAGAGAGCTTGTTCTTAATCTCAGCTGCATAGCATTCATTACCATGCTTCAAAAATGCATGAAGGGATCTTTCATTTGGTGCAGTACTGCTTCTGACAGCGCAAATTAAATCTACCTACAGTGGATGTTGCCTGTTACTGGATGGAAACATTTATTAGGTCTAGTATGTGCTGCTCCAACAGACGATGAAAAAGATAAACAATTGATTGCAATCAAAAGACAAAATAAAAACATTACAATAATGTTACTTATTTGCATAGTTATCAGTAATCCATGGAGGATATAAAAAATCACTTTTAATGCATATACAGCTGTACAAGTGCCTATGCAGTTTGAAATTAATATAAAGGCCTGTGTATGTAATCAATAACACATCTCCCATCAAAACTGTCGAACTAGATTTCTCCCAATGTATTTGTAGCATCAGAATTCACATTCTTAAATGGTATCATGTGTTAATTTCTTTACAAATAACATTTATGGAATAGTTTGTTGAAAATGTTTACTTAGTTACTTATAAATAACTTCTGGCATTTGGATCAAAAGAGCACTGCAGGATGTCCTTGATTAGTCCTGCCCTACGTATCAGAGGTATGGGCTGGGCTGAGCCGTGTGTTCTGAAGAATTCCAAATTGGTGTTTCTATTTGTTTGCAGCTATAGGATACTATGAGGCAAAATCTAGCTCCTTCGCCTTGCATCTACGAAGAGCCTCGGAGAGGCAGCAGCCAAAGAGAGAAGCACTTGTCCTCTTGCTGTTGTGGTTCAGAAATGCTAGCGGTGCAGCTGATGAGCCCCCCTGGAGCTATTCAGCAAGCACATACTTGCACCAAAATACGAGGCAGAGAGTTTTGTTGCCCTTTATATATGAGGAGTTAAAGACAGTACGTGAAGTAATGAGTCTCAAACGAGACAATAAAATGGTAGCACTAGAGCTTGGAGAGAGGGAGTCCCAGGCCATGCTTTTTTAACTGTCCTTGGCACAGAGAATGAGTTTAAGCAAGGGGCCTGGGGGGACAGATACCAAACACTATTAGTCTGCGTGGTGACTGTTGGCCTGTGTTGTACTGTATATGAAAGTCATCCAGAGCCTGACAAAAGAGAAAGAGGAATCTTGATTTCAAGCTTGATGTTGAATGGGCAACTAGACTGCCTACTTGTGGGTAAAAATGACAGTTTGTTTTCAGATGAGGGTTTCGGTGGGGTTTCTCTATGAAACTCTGCCTCTCTAAGAAATATAAGAGTTTCTTTCCCCAATATAAGTGATTGGCACTAACAATCCAAGACAAAGCCTTCATGGCAGTTATTCCTCTCTAGAACTCTTCAGAAATTGTAACTTCCATTTCACCAGAAACTGTTATTCCAATATTTTCCTTTCCAAAACATAATACAACACCAAGTGACACTTTGTTACTTTGTCTCTGAAACAAAGCTGATGGGAGAGAAGAGTGTACAGAGATATTAATATAAATAAGCATTTAATCTTCTGTTCATGACAAGCTCTGGTTTTAGTATGTACATGTCATTGTATGTTTTTGTGCAATGGAAGTGCTCTGAGGAGCCGACCTCTTTCTACCTGTATTCATTAGGAGTAAAGAATCTATGTCTGGAAATCTGAATCTGTCCCATCTCAATCATATATAATTAGGTTTTTTTCATACCAGAGTCTTTATTGGAACTCCCAATGACTTCAGTGGAAGCAGCACTGAGGTTTGAATTCTCTAAAATGTTAAAATTAAATGACACTCCAAGAGCAATACTTCTCCTCCTCCTGTTCCCAAAATGGACTAATACATTGATTTTGAATTCATGGTTTGGAGAATCAATCACGGATTAAGTGTTTCTTTGACATAGGAATCAGAAGTACTGGGAGAATGCTTTAAATGAATTGTTTATATTGTCTGCCAACATTTACTTGTTTTTGTAATTCAGCATTACTGATGTTGATAAATTAGAATTATATATTGTAAAATGGCATGACATCTGTTCTATGGGGGCAGAGGAATGCTGATGTGAAAGCCCTTCTTAATGAGGAGCAGTTGATATATGTGTGAGCACTTTTATAGTTTTGTCAAACAACATAGAAGTGTTATTCTGGATTTACTAGCAGGAAATAAAATCCAAATTGAAATAAGATTTTAAAATGGCAGAAAATCTCAACACTTTTAATCTCACCAATAAAAAAACACACATCCCAGTAGTTATGAAACCTTAAAGTTGCAGTACTATCCTGTATACAAAATCAAGAACATTATTTACTCAAGCAAACTTCCTGTCTGTGTTGCTGCCACTGGTAAATGGATAAGTATTATTGTCTGTATTGTCTGTGTTATATTTTAACTCAATTATTGATAGAAACACTGGCTTCACCATATCCTTTTAAATATGTCTGTAGGGCCTCAATCCTGACATCTTTTTATTGCCATCCTTCCATCTTGAAACCTCAGTGAGGTTTTAGCTCAGTAAAGATTCACACGCAGTTTGAGGCCCTTTCAGGACACTCAGATTTTTACTGTTCAGCTCCTAGAAGCATAATCCTGAATATTCTGTTGAGTCAAGATATGGTTATTGACTTTTGAATTACAGATGATAGGTGTTGTTCCTTTTTTTCCATTTTGGAATGGAATATTTACGGCCAAACTCTACTTCTCCTTCTTATTTGATCCATCTCATCAACTTTAATGGAGAGCAACAGACAGGGTTTGGCCAGTGGGCACAAATTTTGAAAAACAGACAATTCCATCTTTATCATGTTTCATATTTTTGCATCGATGTCTGCAGGGCAGTCAGTTGTTTTCAGTCAATTTTTGTGGTCCACCATTGCTTTTAGCTTCATACAGTCCACTTTTTTGTTTCTTTTAAAGACTAATTCGTCTCTCTCAGTGCTGGCACTGGCTTTTGCTTTAGCTAGGTTTAGGACAGAGGAAGGTGATGCAGGCAGTAACCTTTTCAGAAGCAGACCTTGTTCAGTGTGTTGTTTGTTTCTCTCTCTGTAGAAAAGTAAATCTACTTACAAATGTCTTCAAAGAAGACAAAGCCCTCTCTTCCTCCTCCTTATTAATACAAAAGAGAACCTTTCAGCAGAGTGCGAGGTGCTTGGGACAAGATAAATGGTGTTTTTAATAAAATTAGTCAACCAAAATCTTTTCTGTAGATTGGGTTGTATTAAAACATATTTTTCTTTCTAAAAGGCAAGTGTGATGACTGCCTAATCTAGAATTAAAATAATTCTAAGTATTATTGACAAATTGTCGACAGACAAAGAAGAGAGTTTGTTAGCCAACTTGTGAACTGAATCTGCAAGTGAGAAGGTGGAACCTGGTGGTCTCTGTCTGGCAAGCAGGAGCTCACTGACTTTAGCATGTAAATCAGCATGGTATAATTGTTGACACTGATGAGGATCACCTTTTCTCTTGGAAGAACAGCTCAGAATTACTGCAAAATGGGGTTACAGTACAGTATTTAAAGTCACCTATCTAAATCATGTTGATAGGTATTCTTCAACCCTGGAGCAGCAAAACATATTTAGAGGGAAGGGAAGGAAAGACGAAGGCTGTGTTTAGCCTGCCACCACTCTGCTGTGATTTCCCACATTCTGGGACCAGAGGGTAGCCTGTATCCTGCTCTCCTTTCTGTCCCTTAATGCAGAAAAGGAAAAAAGGAACATTTCTCTGGTGTTTCTTTCTCTCACTTCAAGGAGGAGGGAATAACCTCAGCCCATGGAAGAAGGGTAGAAATGAATTTGAGGCAAAAGTCAGGTGTTGGCTTAGAGAGCATGAAATTATGTGATTTGGAGTGAGGAAAAGTAGGGGGTTACACTCCAGGGCACTGCCTTATCCGATATAAGGGTTGGTAACAAAAACATATTTGTAACTGGAATATAGCAATACTGTGTGGTCTGAAAACACAGTAAGGGCTGGAAGGCAGGAAAATCTGACCAGAAATATTTATTAATATCAGGCTTTAGTCTAAATCCAGTGATGATTTTTGATAGCTGTGACCAAGTTAGCCTGTTGTCTTATTTCAACCTCAAAGAAGGGAAGTGCTGAAGAAAAAGCACAGTCAAAGAGCTAATGGTTTCTGGCCTGGGAGATCTGGGGAACTGAGCTATTTTCTCTTCCAGGTTTGGGGAAATGTTACATTCCTAGCCAGTGTGCCATCACTTTATTTCATATGGTCGTTTCTTGCTGTGCAGCAAGGCTGGATTAAATTGTGCTAGAAACTGCAGAGAACCAGCTCAGGAATCAGGGAAGGTAAGAGTGCTCCCACTCAGGCTATTGACTTAGTCTGTTCCTCTGATTTATGGATGTAGTGGGGGACTGACCTTATCATGTTTGAAAACCTGTAGACTAACCTGAAATCCCATAAGAAATGTCAGGATACTGAGTTACAAGCAGGCCAGTTTGAAGTCAAAGTTTAGATACTGTAGATTTCTGTGCGTGTGCACATAGGACCTGTCCTGAAAAGAGATTAGCTCCTCCAGTTACATTGGATAAAGGAATAGATCTAATGTATGTGTTAGGGCTTTTAACTTGCACAAATCAGAATTTGATCAACTTGATATTGCAATTCTGAATATAGAAATCTTTCAAAATTCACAATACAGTGTGCTAGGTGACTTGTAGAAGTAAAATACCTAGAAATCTTGCACGTTAACCATGCATACATTTTTATATGTTTTCATTTCAGGTCTGATAAACTGATTTGTGTATGATCGGAACTCACTCGTTGTTTTAGAGTAATCAAGCCTGATTATAATTTTCCCTTTTTAGTCTCCTTAAAAACAACCCTAAATCCAAACAAAAATAACAATTTTCTCATCTTCTGGGGTAACATGCAAATGAACTGCTGACTCATAAGTGCTTGTGTTTTGCACAGATTGCCAGCCTGGGAGAAAATGATGAGAGACTGTAACATTTTGTAGCTTTTGAATTTTGCGGATGCTACTTGCTAATATGTATGTGGGGTTTATGTCAGTGAAGGAGTCGGTATTTTATCCTCTAGGTCTCCCATTTAAAAAATTAACTTGTGATTAATTGCTGCATGCTTCCATTACTGCAATGTAGATGGATTTTAAAAGCCTTTTGACAAAAAGATGCACCTTGGGGTATTCTAAATGCAGTAGCTGTAGAGCACTCTGTAGTTTTATTTTGTATTTTTTATATTCATAGTGATTGAAAAATCAACTTCAGTTAGGTCATGGGATGATAACATCCATTCTGTTCTTTTCCAAAGTTTGATTTTCTGTTTGTGTTTAAGAAGCTGACAACCATATCTGAAACTCATTGATTATCTGCTTATAATAGCTCATCATCTTGACGGAACAGAGCAACGAACCTTTTCCACTTTGTCAAATATATTCCAAATAGCAACAAAATGGGGCCAAAGATATTTGAAATTCAATTAGAATAATGATAATCTGGTTTATTTATTCTGAAAAAAAATAAGTATTTAAAGAGTAACTTGTGATCCATTTAAATGGATCCTGATTTTAGATGAAATTTTAGATGAAATGAATTGTTCTCTTCAATGGCCTAAAGAATATATTTATCTGGGGGTTCTAGCATTGCCTCATAGTTTTATTTGCTTTTTCTCATAATGAGAGGAACATCTTAAAACAGTACATGCATTCAATTAATGTTATTTAATCTACTGAGTCTAAGGTTTTCTCTCCTAGATTTTTTTTGAAATCTTGTACAATCCATTGCCCCACACCAATCTTTCATGGCCACCCACGTAACCTAAAATTTGCTACTTCCTCATTAAATCTCACCAGATTAACATCGTTATTCAAGTGGATGGGGTTGGAAGGCTTTCTTTTTTTCTTTGTATTTAAAATCCAAATAATCTTCTGGGTATTCTTGTTCCCGTTCCTTGGCCTTCTAATCTGTCCAAACATACCAGAAAACAGAAATGTAACCTTTGTACGGTGAAACCACACAACCCAGAGAATGTCTCTGCTGAAGAACACAATTGACTGTCACAAATCAAAACAAATTGATAAATTACAGTTTGCAAATCACTGCAATAGGAAATTAATGTAGTGGCTTGGAATAAAGCAGATTTCAACACTTTTTGGTAGTTGCTTAGCACCATCTGCAAAAGAAAATTTGGTTTCTTTGTCATTGAATATACAGAGATTTTTATATAAACAGAATTGAATCCTTTCAAGAATCTGCATTTGATCACAAAAGAATGAAATGATACTTCACAATGGATCTGATAAATGAGATATTTATATAAGAACAGGCCCACTGATTTACCTCTGATTTTTGAAGAACTTTCAAAAAGCAAAGTAGAAAGAAATTTAATGCTCTGCTGTTTATTTTGGGAAGCTAGTGTTTGAGCCATGTGCTGTAAGTGACTCAAATCTGGATGTTTGAATTTCTTATCAATATTTTGATAGAATGCATGCAATACACAGCCTTAAAATCAGTTAAAACAGTTGGCCAGGATGCCTGTGAATATAGCTCAAAGATGTGTATCAACCTAGGATACTGCCATTTGGGTTTGGTACTTGATCACAGCAAAAAGCAGCAGCGAAATTTGGGTCTATCAGAAAAAGATTCTGTTTGAAGAAGTAACAATTTTACTGCTCAGTCCTCTAATGTTAGTAATGTGTAAAAACCTAGAGAAATTTTGATATCAGTATGACTACCCTGCATTAGTCCATATAAACACTTGGAATGGGAAATTATGGCTGAAATGAAACCAGTTGGCATTCTGACATTGATCCCAATGGAGATATATGTTATGGCTATTCCTGTCCTGTACCCCGCTTGGGGTGGCTGGGCAACTTACCTACCCTTAGCTACCTCTGAGTTTGTGTGACAGGGAGAATGAACTAAGCAGAGCTCCACTGTGATGGGGCAGTATTGCAGCATCATGCTCTGAGAATGCTACCAAGAAAATGCATGCGAGCTCATCTTTCACTTTTAAATGAGTCAGGTTTCCCTTGGAGCCTTTCGGTTAGAAGAAAGAAATAAATACTTACCAAAGGCTACTGAAAAAAACTACACTTTTTCTCCTTTTTTTTTTTTAATAGGAGAATGTGCAACCTCCCTTCTGGCAAACAGATGTAAATTGTGAATTTTAAGAAACAAATCCTGCTGCACAGCAGGTTTAGACAGGCTGCTACATTTGGGGCCTTAAGGCGTTCTGTGGCTTCCCTGTGGTAAGCCATGGTTCTCATTTGTAAAGCCAGGAGAATTCCCACTGTTGCTATAATCATATGCATGATCTTTCTTGCATCTCAGTGCTCCCAGCATCAGTTAAAAAAGAAAAATAGGCCAAATGTTGGTTGTTATGTAGTCAATTATCCAAAAGCTTAGAAATTTGGTATATTTTGCAGGATTTAATTTTGTCCTCAGGAAAAAAACTATGATTTTTGATGGAAATCTTAAAAAAAAAAAAAAGAAAAAGAAAAAAGATGTGATGAGCCACTGAGCTGGTGAGTATTTTCCTGATTCAGACATGGCAGTAAAGGCATCAGAATTTATTTTTGTTGAGATTTTTTTGGATAAAACATTCTCATTCTCTCATGAACTCAAGTTTTCCAAATATGGACAATCCTTTCAGAAAAGGCATGAGTACATACCATGATCCTTGCCATGGTATACTCTCCCATGCTCAGTCAGCTCGGTGCTTGGTGACTTCCTGTCCAGAGTTCGATTCTGCATCTCTTCTATTAACAGCCCTTGATGGACTCATTTCAGCATGTCCTTTTGATTCCCTTTATTCTTTTGATACCCAGAAAATATAAGTCAGTAAGTTTCACAGGTCAGTTATGTTTTGTTGGTAAAAGTACTTTGGTTTCTTTCAAGGCTTCCCTTTGAAAATTTCATTTTATATCCCCTCTTTCCTGTATTGTGAAAAAGGTTGAATACTTGTTCCATACTTACCTTCTCTGGGTCTTTCATGATGCTGTAAACCTCTGTCTTCCCCCTTTCTGTCCCCTGTCATTTCTTTTTCATTGTTAAAGAGTGCTAGTCTGCTGCTTCTTGCCCGCTGTGGAAGCTGTTCCAGAAATTTCATTGTGCCTGCTGCCCTCCTGTGTAGAAGCAGGGAAAAGCCTAGATTGGAAGGGACCTCTGGACATCATCTGAGCCCACCTACAGTTGACAGCAGGGGCTGGATTAGGTTACCCATTGGTCCAACAAGACAAGTCCTGAATTACTTCTAGCAAGAGAGATTCCACCACTTCTCCGGACAACCTGTTCCAATGTTTGGTGAAGAACTTTTTCATATAGACTTATGAAATTTCCTTTTGAAGCAACTGTTGCCCGTTGCTTCTTGTCCTGTCACTGTGTCCTTGTGAAAAGAGTACCTCCATCTTCTCTATAACTACCTTTTAGGTATTGAGAGAATGTGATTAGACTCCTCTCTGCCCCTTCTCTTCTTTAGGTTGAGCAAACTGAATTTCTTTGACCTTTCAACATGCATCAAGGTCTCCAACCCTCTAATCAACTTGGTGGCCCATCACTGGACCATCTCCAATATTTCAGTGTCTCTGTTGAAGTAAGTGTCCAAAACTGGACATATTATTCCAAGTGTGACCAAACAAACGACAAATGAAACTGTGACAATCTTTCATCTGCTGATTTTACTTTGGCTGATGCAGTCAAGGCCCCAGGTTGGTTTCGTTGCTGCAAGGATGCACACCTGATCCAGTCAGTCCCTGTCCTGCAATGCTGCTTGAGATTATTCCATCCCAGATGCAGGATGTTACAATTATCTTTGTTAAACCTCATTCAATTCGTGTTGGCCCAATCTTCCAGCCTGTTAAGATCTCTGTATGGTGTACTATATAATATATACCTTGTTGTGTTTTACCCTGTTCTTTCTCACGGAGTGTGAAACAGAACTCTGGGCATCAGTGAAGGTATGGACCCATGCTACTTTTGCATAATAGCATAATAATAATAAATAATAAGAAATAATAGTAATAATAATAATGTTCAATTATGCTAATACTAATTATTATTATTTTTTCTTTTGTTTTCTGTTCCTTTACTGATTATCAGTAATGTTATATTTGCCTAATATATTATATTTGTTATAATAGCTAATTCAGACCCAGCAGTGTATTTGAATAGTAAGAGGGTATTTTCTTCTCCATACATATTCCTTTGAATTTATCAACACTGAATATCATCTATTATTTTATTGCCTAGTTTTTCAGCTTTGAAAAGAGACAACTGAGATAGGATATGTTTGAATATGAAATGGTAATGTTAAACAAAAAGAAGTGTTCAGTGTTTCTCACAATGCAAGAAACAGAAGTCATCAAAAGAAGTTGCAGAATTTTTAAAACATAAGGAAATACTTTTCTTTCTACACTATTTTAGATCCTGGAAGTATGTATGATTTCAATATAAATTTGAAAAATAGATTTAAAAGTGATCTCTCAAGACTAATTAAGGACAAAACAGTCCAGGCTCAGAAAGTCCCGAACACAATGATTACTAAAATTTCTTTATTTGACAGATTCTTAATTTTTTTTTCACCATGAGTATCTGTTGTTAGCTATTGTCAGAGGTAGAGTACTAGACTATATGTTGTGATCTAGTAAGCCATTTCATGTTACACTTCTGAAGAAAACCTTTATCAACTGCTCAGTCCATCTTAGATTGAAATTTCCTGAATAATTCTTTAATATCTACTTCCTTTAGTTTCTAAAGGCCCTCAGGGAACAAATGTTGTTCTTAACTGTAAAACATAGCCCTAGAAAACTGATGAATAGCATGTAATCTATTTTGAAGGAAATAATGGTGAGAAAGTTCATTGCAAATAGCCAAATGAATGTGCACAGAACTGTGTTGGAAAGATTCATAAGCAGCTGCTCCTCTACAAGTGCTTGTAAGTGTGATAGTGATCAGGATATGTATAGGGAGCAAGCTTTTCCAAAGACATTGAAGTTTGAGATGAAGACTAGCTATTGAAATAATTTTTTTAATAAACACTGAGGAGAGTCCTCAGACTGTATTCCCAGCTAGTTCTGGGATGTAGAGTGAAGAGTCCTTCTGGTTTGGGGCTGAGATATTCTCTCCCTCCTGCGTCCTTTTCTGCTTTTAGGAAAGAGGATGGAGATGAGATCAAGCACTTTAAACTTGTACAGCCACTGAAGGAAGAGATCCTGTCCTCCTTCCACCCCACTGTTTTACTCCCTTGCCTGTGTTCTCTCTGATGTTGCCACAAGTGTTTCTGGAAGGAACTGGCCTGGGTTAAACCCACAACAGCAGCAACATTAACAGATATCCAGGACTACATTTAGTAGCAGCATCTGTTCATGCCAGCTTAAAGTGTTAACACTATAGCTTAAACAGGCTTTATTTGCTAATATTTGCAACTTCAGCAAGCAGCTTTTACACTTCCAAATGGCTGTATAACATGGTAATCACACATATCTACACCAGAACGTGTCCCTTGAATTGGCGCTGAACGTCTAAGCCTGTTAATTTTTGGTTTTCTTTTCTGACTTTTCATAGAGAAATAAAAAAATGTGGCTTTAACCGTAGAGCCTGTAAGACCTCAAAAAGTAGTATGTAAGAGGTTAAGTTCTGATTTTTCCCCCATGAACTTACTTGAATGTTCCCCATTGAGCTACTTGTTAGTGTAGAAGTCAGCTTCTTACTAAATAAAATGGTATCAGTAAGTGCTTGTTAGCTGAAGAGATAGCCTGTAACTGCGCATTTAAGTTAATTTTAGCAACTATTCAGACAAATTCTCACCGCCTCCCCTTCACAGATATGTTCTAATTCCCTAGGAAAAAGGCAGAAAAAAGCCTGAAAAGGATGTTTCCAATTAGTGTGGCTTTCACATATTTAAATTCTGTCTCTCTCTACCAGATAATTGAATAAAATGCGATACATTCTTTTGATCTTTGTCAAGATAATGTAGGCTGTAGATATTATTTCGTTATACAGTTCATGTTGACATAGATAGTATTATGCCACTTATAGCTTCTTTGGCACAGCTCTGGAATCAAGTGTTCAGCAGTGATTAATGACCAAGAATACACAGACCTACTGTTGAGCCTAGGATCTCTCTAATCTCTGCTCCTGTTCTTTCTCTCAATTCCAGCACTAGTTAATGCGGCTTCTGTGAACACAGCATTTCTGGTGACTTGTCATACAGCTTGTACTGCCAGCAGTTAGCATAGTGGTAGCATAGAGCTAATGATCATTAAAATATCAGTTGTCTTAATTCTTGCTTATTATTGTATCTTTGACGCCCTTTCTCTGCCTTGCAATTTTTTCTTCAGTGTTTAATACAGAAAAGACTTTTAAACCAGCGCTAGACTTTTTTTTTCAGTCCGTACACACTGTACAATCAATTAATACCCTTTGATATGTTATGCCAATTAAGTGATATGTGTGTTAACATAAATATTTAATTGTTAAAGGAGAAATCACTTTGTCCTAAAGCTTTAATTAAATTAGATGCTTTTCAGATGATTGCCAAGATGAAACAGTGCATTATGAACATTTGCTACTGCAGGAGATTTCTGCTTATTGAAAGACAAAAGGGTAATTTCATCTAGGATTGTTGCAAACTGTACAAGTCCTTCATACTGATAAGGGAATTCTCCCTCTTTTAACCTTGATATGTACTGTAGTAATGAATTTATGAATCTTTAAAGTCAGTCACATCATTAAAGTGGGGATATGATGTTAGCACTGCCAAGTAAATGATAAGGATGAAAATTTATCTGCACAACAGTTAAGGAGGTCAGAGTCAATACCAATTTGTCAATAACTACCATTGCTTTAAAAAGCAAAACTAACATGATAAAAGTAGGCAGTTATGGGTCTTTATTGTATACCAACTGGCGTTTGAATATTTCCGATAACATAGTCTTCACATGGCAAAATGGAGTTTTAGGAAAACTAAATATCCTTGACACTGGGCTGCTGAGGCACCTAAACTATAACATCCATGAGATATCTCCATGGTAATATGGAATCCAAATGTTTCATTATCAATCCAAAATGTTTCTGGTTTGGGGCAAAATGTTCCTGTACTGCCGTTTTGCCTAATTATCTGAACATCTGCCAGACATCAGAATCCTGTTTTTTGATATGCTGTAGACACTGTAGTCATGCGTATATCTCCCACTGAAAACACGTCACAGCAGTTTCCTTCAAAATATAGTACAGCTATGCATAATGTATGATAAGACTAGAACGATGTGTTATGTGAATCAAAGTTTTAATGTCCTAGTTTTCCAGATATTATTATCTATTCACTGTGTTTTAAAGGAGCTCTGATTAAGAATCATGTCAGCTGTGACAAGCCATAAAGCCAAGCAAGACTTTCAGTGAGAACCTGAAAAGACTCTCTCTGAACATGCTTTAATATTAAAATCAGTATTGGGGAACCTGGTTCTTACTTTAGCAGGGAGAAGAGGATTGCATCAACAGAATCCTACTTACTGACAACGTGTTGTCAGTGAAGATCTTAGGGCAAGGAAATTCAAAGCACAATAGATTTTCTCTTTGTGTCTGACACGGCAGTTCTTACTCAAATGGTTGGTCTGTATTTGCCTCTTTGTATTTGTTGACCAGGTGTCCAAAAGACAGGATGCAAAAATTCAACCCTCCCTGTCACCTTGGGACATACTGCTAAGTAGCTGAATGCCTGGCTTGACTTGAAGTCTTACCTGCCTCCTTGCTCTGCAAAGCATACAAATGTCAGCAAGGCTGTTTAAATAGAAAATAAACAGCTCAGCTTCACATCTGAGTGCAATCCTGTTGTGGGACTGGATCCTCTCAGGCTACCTAAAATATTTCCCTTCCCCAATATCAGACTGCTGGAGTCTACTTGAAATTTTAGGCTAAATGCGGTTCTTACATAGGCTGCAGCCTTGTGGACATTTCAGCCATATCCTTAGTTGCTTACTGTCCAGGGTAGACACCTTGAAATAGTCAACAGTGTGTCTGATGCTAAGGTTATGTCTACACAGTGAGGGAAGTTGTATCTAGACTAAAATAGAAGTGAAGATCAAACACCTTGCTGTTTCTGCAGGAATATTGGGAAGGGTTGTCTCAATAATGTGAGATGCT
>NW_008825409.1:879732-933932 GCF_000699105.1 Pygoscelis adeliae | reverse complement strand
AGGGATTTTTGTTGTTCTTGGGATCGTGTCCAAGAAGATAGTGAAGGAACAGATTTATGGAAGTGTTTTTAGGGTCCCAGGCATGGAACAAGACTGAAATGAATTATTTTAGGTACTTGGGTAATTCTGTTGTCATGTTGTTTTCTTTAATGAAAACTATTTACTGAGCAGTATATTATTGAGTGTATTTATTGAGCAATAAACAAAATTTATTTGATAATTTCTGTATTTTTATAGTTGATGGTAACGGCAAAGAAAGAGAGCAGTGCAAAACTGTTTTACATACTTTGAATGATTGAGAATTGATTCTGTTTTATTTAAGAATTTTAAGTATCAGTAAAGTAGTAAGCTAGAGAAGGTGCTGTTTGGCTGAGTGCTTTACTATCCACTAGCAAGGCAGCTGATAAATCTCTATTGAAAAATCATTTGAAAACCTAATACATCTTATTAGTGCTTACTGGATTATGGATGTTCATTGTTCACTTTTCTAGCTGTATTTTTTTTGCACTACTGGGGACAGTAAAAGGAGAAAAGGACTGGTGGGAGTGCAGGAGCATGATGGTCAGCATGAGGGTCAGGTTGAGAAAGTGGGAAGAAATCAGACTATTGAGGGGAAATGCATAGGTTTTCTTATAGATGTGAGCAGAGCGTCAGCATGGTGTCTGCATAAACAGCAAAGGAAACGTGCATATTTTAAATGCATTCAAGGCTGACTCTTCAGTCTGAAGTTACTGCAGTTTTGCATACGCTGGTTGAAGGGAGGGAAGTTGACAAGTCACAAGACAGGCTACAATAACATGATTTTTTTTTTTCCCCTGGAGAATCATCCTGATTTTGAATGGGTTTGACTTTATGCTTTTGGATCTATCCCAGCCCAGAAAGGATGAATGGACAGACCAGTTACTTCCCTGGCTGCACTGGATCTCAGTGGCTGCCACGACCCAGCTGCAGCCTGGGCAGAAGGGGGCGGCAACCAGAGGGCTGGGAGCTGCTCTGAGGACACTCCGGTTCCGGCAAGGGGAAGGGACCCCTCAGGGGAGATAGCAGAGAGAGTGCTGGAGGACACTGTAGTGGGAGATGCCTGCAAAATAAAGGAGCAGACCCATGCAATGGGGAGGGATCAGGAAAAGCAGGCACTGCTTAATGCCCGGTTTCTCATTGGAAAGGGTGGGCCTTGCCGCACCATCTCTGCCCTTGCCAAGTGGCAGTGCTGGAGCTGAGGCAGAATGGACAAGAGCAAGACAGTCAAGGAAAACCTGCCCTTCATCTCCTGCCACCTTCCCTTCCTCCTGCTGCCCTTGCTCATGCCTGCCCTCACTAACAGGAGTAAGGCTGAAGGGCAAGACATGTCCATTCGCTCGGGGAGGTGAACCTCACATATCAACAACACTGTGTGGCTGTTCTTGTCAGGGAAATTGTGTGCAATGGGACCTGGGCCTTAGCAAGGGCAACCTAGAGTAGTCTCTGAATCTGAGTATAGACAGAACCGCTTGTGACAGTCTGTGGAGAAGATTCTCCAAGGCCACTAAAAATGCCATTAGCTTGGACATCTGCTTGACAGCTGACTTCAGCTGTTAACTGAGATACCCACCTTTAAAGAGCTTGCCTGCCCGTAGCATGTGAAAGGCTGCATGGGAGCTGCAGCGGGGTTGCTTTTGATGCCTTCTGCCAACAGAAGGGAAGGCACAGTGCACTCTCTGTTGTGTGTCACTTTGCCTTCCCTCTGCCTGTGTCCTCATTCCTCTCCTTGCTGATGATGCTCAGCAAAGCATCATCAGGCTTAGACAAAGTTCGTGTGGATTCAGTGAGCTGTTCTTACGGGCTCCAGACTGACTGAAAATGCTGCTACCCAGGGAAAATTCTGCAGAGGAACGGCTCATGTCTTTCTTCCCCATGCCACATTGTCCTGGGGCTGCACAAAACAGCACAAGCATGCATACGCTGCATTTAGCTGGTTGCAGAATCTAATGCCAACCATCCTGCACTGTATAGTTGTGAAATGTGGGAAAAGCATACTGTTTGCCATGTTTTGAGAAGAACACCCTTTACATTGAAACCTGCTGAAACAAGTGACTTCTGTGAGAATGGGCTTGTGACCCTAAAGCAGTCATGCATACCCACATAGCAAATTGGACTAACCCAAATAAAATCATGAATATGACTCTGGGGAGAGAGGATATTCAATTTGTATAAATATTATTCTTGCACATGCAGATTGGTGCCAACTTACCACATTGATGGGATTTTGTGCATAGTCTTAGCTTGCAAATAACTGCACATGCCAACTCTTTGTTTGCAAATTTGGAAGTCAGCTGAAAATTGAGCCTTAAGCAAATCTATCTTCATAGCTATGTACTAAAAAAAAAAAATGTCTGATGCCCTGTATAATGCAATGAAGAAGCTCAGGCAGAACATTGATCTGCACTGACAGCATTTGTATTTTTTTATAGTTACCTCCGTGCTGGCCCTGTGATTCAGTATGATGTGGGTGAGATGTTTGTACTAGTACACAGGAAACTCTTGAACATGGAAAACAGTACTTACTAAAATAGATCATGTTCCCAAGGGGAAAAGAGCAAAATGACATGAGATTTGTAGAATAAGAAATAAGTAAAATTGCCCAATTATTTAAACTGAGGTATTTTTCTATCAACAAAAGATCTTGCTGAGCTTCCGGAGCATAATTTACAATAGGCATTTTGCCTGCAGTTCACAATGTAAATATTTTATATGATCTCCCGCACTATTAGAATAATAGAGGTAGTGTTATTTAATCCACTCCTGGCAAAGCAGATGCTTGCCAGAATGCATAAAACACTCAAGGAACTGTTTTTGTTGTAGGTGAAACTAGTTGGTAGAATGATTTATCTGAAGTTAGATTCCTCATAATGGAAGTGGATTTGATGATGCTTGTGAGACAGTTTAAGGTTGTGTTGAAGGCTCATAAAAAACCCAAAAAAACGTAGTCGATGGAAATGTTGTTAACAACAGAAGAATGAAAAAAACCTCCCTAAAAGGTAAGCAGGTAAAGCAAGAGTCTTGGCTGGGTAGGAGGGCAGGGAGGGGGCTGGGAGAGACTCCATGTCTGTGAATTCTTTGCGTTGGACTTAGTAGAAATTGTGACCACAGATAAGTGGAGTTGAGTATGTCTTTTGAAAAGTGGTTGCAAGCATAGGAATTACAAGCCTTAGCAGAGAGCATGCAAGTGCTGTGATTTCTGCGTAGTAGCCTCAGAAAGTGTGTTGCAACCCAGCAGGGATGGAGAAGTTCGAAGTTTAATAAAGCTTTTCCTAAAAATACAACCTTTGCAGTGTATTTTAATGCTTCTCATGTGACAGTCATTGTCTCTCTTATACTTTACTTGCAGCACATCTTTCAGTTACCTATAGCTGATACACCCTGACTACAGTCCTTGGGTCTGAGGTGGGTATTTGGGTGTCATAGGAGTTAGGGTAGGTGCTCCAAATACTCTTTCTCTAGCTTCCATTTCTACAAAGTGGAGGGGAGATGAATATTGACTGTCAAACACCATAATTTTGCAGACTTGAACCAGGATTTAGTAATCAGAATGGCATTGTTGCTAAAATCCTATGGAAAACATTTGATCCTATGCCTTTTTCCCCTGAGGTGATTGTGCCTAAAGCTGTTATGCACAGGGAATGATAAAAAGATGACCATTTGTTGTGTGCATTTATTATGTGATATGCTATGTCATTCAGCACTCTTCTGTTTATTTACTTTATTTTTCATGCTTATTGTAACTTTTATTAATGTGTTTGATAATATGGCATCAGCTGCAAGGCAGAAATATTTAGTCTGTTGGGGTTTTGTTAAACTTTTCAGTATAGATTAAAAAGCTTCAGCAACCCCTGGATGGATAGGCTTGAGTTGGAAATCTACATGTGAGTAACAAATATTATAATGCAGATGAGCCAGACAGGAGAAAGGGAAATTTATAATAAGGGACTGCTCTGGCAGTATTAATCTGCCTCATGTAGACTGCGTGATGAATCATCCCACATCGCCACAAGGACTGCTGCTGCTGCTGCTGCTGCTGAGCTCTGCCAGCAAGTGGGACAACAAAAAGTGTGCATGGAAGGATGGAGGGGAAGGCATAGGCGAGGGATTAGGAAAGGGACAAAGAAAGAACAACTATTTAAAACTGGACATCTCAAGCCTGGCCAGTAGTTCGTGTTATATATAATTCAGGCAATTCATTGGGTAAATCCTTTCATATGCTCCATGAAATGCAATTTGCTTCCATGGCCAAGCATGACAAAGGTTTCACAGAATTGCAGTTGGCATAGAGCTCTTCCAGGATAGTTAATTCAGGGCCTGTGAGATTGCTGAGGTGTCTTGTCAGAATGTTAAATAATCACACAATGCCACGAGGGAATATCTAATTAAGAGTCCAATTTCTCAAGGGTCTGAGTACCTGTTACGATGTGCCGAGAACCCTTAATTCCCACCGACAATAGCAGCAGCTTAGGGTGTTTCCAGCAGGCATTTAATAGGATTGTGCCCTTACTTCATTTGGCTGGGGTAAGTCCAGGCCAGTCAGGTGAAGCAACAGTAATCAAACAAGACAAGATAATGACAAATAGGGTTACATCCCAGCAGGAACTTTATTACTTGCAGATGATGGAACATATCCTGGTGTGAAGACCCTGTAAAAATTAGGGCCAGATTTAAGGGTGCACTCTTAGGGGTTAAATTTGTGCCTTTGAGAAAGATCCACCTGTACTCACCCCATGCAAAAGATCTGTAAAAGGCAACATGAATCCTTTATCAGCCCAGACTATCATCCTGTGGGAACAAGTGACAGAGTTCCCATCCACGGCTTGGTCCCAAGGACTTCAGTGATTTAGATGACCTCATAAGGGTTGTCTGCCTTACAAAGGCAGATAGCATTTCATCCGGTGTTTGGGAAGCATAAAGCTTGAGTAGAGTCATTTCAGGGAAATTTGGGTGCTGAAGTTCCCTGAGCAGCATTCTTGGTGTGGCTCAGGAGATAAAACAAAATTTGACGTGGACACATGGAGACTTATCAGTAAGACTTTTTTCCCTTCTTATACACCTGCAGCTATATAAAGGAGAGGAATGTTAGATGCAATCAGAAGAGAATAGACATTATAGTTTGGCTTATGATACTTCTCTTAGGCAGAGATGAAGGTAGAAATGGTGTTCTTTTTTTGGTATGAAGAAGCATTACAAAAGGAATAAATGAGAAAGAAGCATGGCATTATGTTAAGCACTTTTGGGAAAGTGAAAAGTTAAAATCAATCTCTGTGTTGTCAGGCTCTTAAGTGAGGAATAATGCATTAGACTACCTGATTTTATTTGATTTGTTGGGAAACCAGAGCTGCTGTGCTGTTTCTTGAACAGAATTGCAGGCTTCATTTAAAGAGATATGCAAAGCGCACACATCATTCTGAAAGAGATCAGCATAAACGTTTTCTATATCATGAGTAATGTTTACTGGAAGAAATCAAATTACTGTTACACAGACCATCTGTTTTCTTTGCATGCAATCATGTAAGTGTTTTAGGACAAGCCATCCTATTTAATCAGTTGTAAATCTCTTATGGGAAGGCACTGTTTTCTGTAATAAAATCTATTTTTATGATAAATGTAAGAGTTTTAAATACTGGTTTCTTCTGCATAAATATAGTGTACATATTGTTCATAACATAAGGAGTAGGGGTATACAGCATTAGTTATTATCTGTCAAGAATTTAATTTTAGGGCTTTTTGGGTAGCCATTTTTGGATATTTGTTGGATCTGCAACTCCTTGGTGTTCAACTATTATAGCAAATAACATGAATAATACGGTCCATTTATAGCCTGGGAAGTTGCTTCCTACCTACATTTAATAAATGTAGTATACAGGGTCTCTATTTTGTAGTATGCCTGCTGTGATAAAAGTGAATACTAGGGAAGATGATTGTCCGTTGTCTAAATGCTTACACTTGGAAAGACTGAAGAAAAAAAGGCATGGCTTGTTGGAAAATGACCCTGTGGAATGACATTAGAAAAACTTGAATTTATGGTTTAAGAAGAAGACAATGATGGAGTGTGAGATTTACTTCATGTTTAAGGGTAGCACATTCATAGATGTATATAGTCCCATACATTTTAGTGGATGCTTAATTGAGCCTGCCATTTTATTTTTTTATCATTTCTGTCAGCTTCCCTGATTCGTGTATTGTCTTCAGGTGCACATAGGTTGCTCTTGAATTCAGAGGAAGCTGAAGATCTGCATCTTAAGCAAAGTCTCCTCTGATTTCAAAAGAAGCTGTGTGCATGCAATACCAGAAGTTGTGCTGTATTGTATCGAATGCCCCTGAAATAAAAGAAAGGAACAAACAATGTAAGTAACACAATTGGAAATTCCCTGAGAAGGTTGGCTGTCCTTCTCAATGAGGTCGGCAAGCCTGAATTTTAATTGCTCAGACACTTTTAAATCAATGGTATTTTGTCTGAATAATTAAGCTGCTTACTCAGGCTCAAAGAGTGTGCGGTGCTAAATTCTTCCTTTTTCTTGGGTAAACATGAAGAGGTAAAGAGGGAGAAACAGATGGAGCATGCACCTGGAAAAATGATAGTGCCTACACTCTGGTGCCATCCCATGGTACAGAGGAAGCTTTCTGCCTGGGGAAACAGCTGGTGAAATGAAAGGCCCCTGTAAGTCCTCTTGTGAAGGCTAGACTCAAGATCTCCATGTCCCATCTATTCACACTTATTATAGTGTCACTTGTGAACTGTCAGTATGTGGCACAGGGAAAGCTGCCTACCAAACTGAGCTAATCAATCCTAGCACCTACCTAGACTTAGAGCTTACCTAGGTCAGTCAAGAATCTGATGAGAACTAGGTCATCAGTTAATCTTCTTTTATTGGTCTGCATTAACTCAGTAAAAGGAACAAAGCACAACAAGGTGAATGGGTTACAAAATCATATAGGTAATAGAGAGTGAAAGATAAAATAAAAAATACAAATGCGATTAGTAGTGGTCTAAAAGTTTTACCCCATTAACAGTATTTTCTATTCAAATTCAGCACCTCTTCTTTCAGAAAAGTATTAAATATGAGATAAATTGTTACTTTTTTCCCCCCAGTTTTTCTTTTTACTTCCACTTTTCTTTTATTCAGGGGGGAGAAAACCACAGGCAAATTAAGTATTTCACAGAACCACAGAATTGTGTTGGTTAGAACAGACTTCTGGAGGGCATCAACAATGTCCTAGTCCAAGAGAGACAAACTTAGATAACATTGCTCTGGGCCTTGTTCACTTGAGTTTGGAGTATCTACAAGGGTGGAGATTCATCAGCCTCTCCCAGCCACCTGTTCCTCAGTCTTCCTTTTGGTGTCAGTGTTCACCTAGAAGCTTGTCTGGTTGCTCCTCAAGTCCCTTACCAGTTTCAGGTCCAACTGAGGTCTGGGTTCCCTAATTTCATCCAAACAGGCCAGAATAAGGAAGTTCTGCACTGCTCCCAGGTAACCCTCCCAGCCTCTTCATCCTCTGCCTGTCCACGGTGCCCTTCTCCTGTGCCTGCATGATTTTCCACATGGCGAGCTGGGAAGTCCCTGTGCACTGGGAATACTGTCCTCAGCAAGCAGCTTGCTCTTCTGGGCCCCTTTGCTGCCTTGGTTTTCAGAAGACAGTTTTCAGTTTGAGCTGTTAAAAAAATTGATGCAAATGTTGGGTTTCGATTTTTCGGATCATCCTTCTTACTTCCCACCCTTCCGTCTTCACATCCCTACATCTTTTTCAGCAAGATACAACAGTGTAATCTGAAGGATATCAAAACATTGTAGTTCCACAAGGTTTTCTTTTCTAGCATGATTTTTCATTTGTATGTAAGTAAATTTACTACAGACTTTTTTTTCAGTGTTTGCTTGGAAGTTGTCAAGTATTTTGACATTTTTTCTGGAATTTTTTTTTTTTTCTAGCCAGAGCTTTGGAACAGTCACCATGAGTTGTCTAACAGCTTCAGTAGAATAGGCACTACATTTTCCAGTTGTATGGTCTGTTTTTATCCAAGAAAGATGTGTTGATGTATTTACAATTGTCATAGAAGATATTGGACTAGTTCTAAGAACAGTGAATGCTAACACTGTTGGTTGGAAATTATCATATTTTTATTATTAAGAACTAATTCAGCAAAATTACTTCATTTGTTTAGTGGTAAAGAGAGTGGTAAACTATGAGTTACTGTTGTCATAGTTACACTGTATTTTGATATAGTAATTGTGTTCGTCTAAACAGTAGTAAAATAATTTGCTCAATGAACAATTACAATGAATATCTTAAAAGTACAGAACTCCTGACTCCATTTTAAGTGCAGTAAGTAGAGAATCCTGCTGTTTATTTTAAGAATTTCTTGTGTCTGCAGTGCTGATTACACTGAAGTGTGAATCAATGACAAAGTGCCATATAGGAGACTTTATTTATAGTATCTTTATAACTGATCTGAAATGAGACAATAGATTTTGATACCCATGACCTTTAATAGAAAAATCTCTGAAGATAAGTTTGCAATTTCACCTCCAAAGTTACCTCTGGTGAAAGTCCTTTGTGTTTTAGGCTTTGTGAGGCAATTAAAATAATTACCCATTCCTGGTTGGTTTCTTTTTTTCTGAATTATTCCAGTCTCTTGGCTATTCAGTTGACAATTCAGAAAAATTGTTCAGGAGAGCTCTGAAATCCTCAAAGTTAGACATTTGCCGATTTCTGCTTTTAATAATGTTCTTAAGTGCAGTATGTTTGGGGGTTTGCGTGTTTGCTTTTCTCCACTTGAACCATGGCAGCGCAGTGGTCATAGAGGATGTGATTTGTGTGTAAGTTCCCAATTCTCCTCTTCTGCTTCTCTACCAGTTGCACCGATTTTCTGAAGGAAATGGAGCAGAAAAGTGCCATAGTTGATTATCATGCTTGACTTTGAACTGGTCTCCCATAGCTCCCTTAGTGGTACAGGGAGGAAAAGAGGGAAACAGAAGTGCTCAGTCACCATTCTGAAATATATTTAGGTCTCACCAGCTCACCCCTAAAGAGGAAAAGTCTATAGGTGTTCAAAAAAAACCCACAAACCCAATGAATAATATTTAAGGAAGACATTCTGGAGTGAAAAGCAAGTAGAAAAAATAGTTTAGAGAAGGTACAGGGAAGAGAACATGCATAGAATGACGGGATTGAATGAAAATCCAGAAAAGATCATGGTCATTGCTGTAGTGCCTGAACAGTGGGATAGAAACTTTAAAAATACATGCATTTAACACTGATGAAAGAAAAACATATTTGTAATATGCAGAGTTAACTAGTAGAATTGATTGCTATAAGATACTATTGAGTAAAACACCGGAAACTCTCCTCACACGTATTATCTCTTCGCAACTAAATAGGGCAGCATAAAAGATTCTGGCACTCACTAAGCAATGATCCCTCCCGACTGCTTGTTTGGAAACCATCTCTTGGGGTTTTTATTCCCCAATATTGGCTACTGTTGAAGGCAGGAGGTAGGAAATACTTGAATTACAGTACGATTGGAAATGATTGTTCCAGTGCCTTCATATGCCACATTTGGTGTCTATGTCCTCTCTGTCACAGGAAACCATCTTACACCCAGAGCAAGAAACGTACATTCCTTTGGCTGTCCCTTATCTCTAAGGGACCTGATGCATGAGTGGACTAGAGAAAGGAAAGACAGAAGAACTCCAAAGACCTACAGATCATCTTGCTGGCACGGTGAGTAAATGTCCTGGCATCTCAGTCTTGAGTTGTCAGGTACACGAGTGATCCTACTTTAAGCGTTGCCTCAGGAATTTCCTCTCCAGTAATTTTTGAGAAAAAGATGATAAAAATGTCTCCTGTTTCCAGGTCTCTGACACTGGTGCCCTACATGTGTTCAGAAGTACCAAGACAGACACCTCCTATATTTTCAGTTTAAGCCTTGAACATGCATTTAATAAAATAGACAGTTCTGTGTAATTTTTTTTTTTTTTTTTTATGTACGTGGTGCTGTTAAGACCCTTTTCGAACTGAGTGGGTGAAACAGAAATATCTAACTATTACTGAATCAGTCCAAACTCCTCATTGCTCAAAAGATCCAAAAGAGGAAAGAAAGGAAGAAAACTCATTTTCCGAGTGCTGACTGTACTTAGACTCCTACAGATCTGGGCCTGTGTTCCCTGCTTTCCCTGGGCAATTTTTTATTGCTTACAAAATGCAATGGAAAAAATTACCTAGGTGAGAAGCAAATGTGTAGTCGACTTATGTGATAGCCAGAACCTAATTATATGATGCCCTTTTCTTTCTGGGTTTGCCTGTTCCCAAAAGTGGTAGAGGCAGAGACCACAGCAGAGTCTGGAGCATTTCCTCCAGTTCATAGCAGTGAGTCAGAAGGTCTGTCAAGAACCAAGAAGCCAATCCAACAGGTTCAAGGGTCCCATGTACAGAGGATAACTTATTTTTCAAAAAGATGATCTAAATCAAAACATATGACTAACATGGCAGAAAATCCAAACAAAACCTGAAGATGAACTTGGAGTCCTCTGTCTGGTGTCTCTACAAAAGACATGATGAAAATGGTGCCCTCCTCCATTGGGATGGCTGAAAGTCCCTCTGAGTGTGTGCTTCCCCACTGTATTTGGTCCTGCCCATTTCTGCACCCTAAACATTGGCAAGGCCCCGTCTTCTGTGCTGGGGCAAAAAGCACGAGCTGAATGAGCAGAGCAAACCCATCTTCCCTGCAACCCAGGCCCAGTGGACACTTTTTTTTAAAGCACATATAGAGCAGCTGAATTATGGTTTTAGCTGTGTGACAGGCCACCCCAGCTAGGAACCTTAAGGCAATTTGCCAGAGCCTGCAACATGATAGAACAAAATGAAGGGTGCTCCAGAGGACAGGTACTTTCCTGGCAACAGCTGTCTGATATGCAATGCAATATCTAGCAGTATAATAGTACCTTTACAAGTGCTACTAGATGATGTGTTTAGTGTAATATTAGGCAGTTTTTCTTAACATACAAGCAATGTTTCAACTTTGATGAAAGCCTGCTTTTTGCTACTGTATATTCTTTGAGGGGATCTGTGTAAACATGAATGCTGTCTGGACTTTGCCTTACTTTCCAGTTAGAAGAAGGGGAATTTTGCTATTTTTGCCCTTTTTTTTTGAATTTTTATTTTTCTTTTCAGTAAGTACTGCTCTGAGTATGCTGAAAGATTATGCTGGTGCACAGAATTTTTACAGAAATCAGGTTATTTCCTTGCCCACTGAGCCCGATGGCAACAGCAACAACAGCCCTGCTCTCTGTTGCTGGACTCTGTGATCCATAGGAAAAGGTGTTCAGGAGCTGGGGAGTCACTTTTCTGCTCTAGCAGCTGCTTCTTGCCTCCTTGTGGAAAAGGCAGTGGAGCAGATACAGCCTGTGGGCACAGGTTTGTCCATACTTCATAAATAACACAGCATCTTCTTCAACAATGTAATTACACTCTCTTGTTTTAATACAGTAGTGTACTTTCTGAACCACCACTTATTTCCCCCTTAGTTCTACTTTATTTTATATAATAACTGTGCAATGGAGATAGGCTTGATGTGCATTGACACAGCGATGCTATTAAGTGAGGGCCAGTATGACTGAGAACAATAAAGGTGTTCAGTAAGGTGTCAACATAGTTGGAGATTAAAGTTAATATTATTTTTATTCTTAAAACCATTTCTATGTATATTGCTTTTGCAATTCACATATAAAATAAAATCATCTTCAAACTCAAATCTTATTAAAGCTTCATGAACATTACTACAGGGAAAATAAGAAGTTGGTAAATGATTAAATGTATAATTAAAGGTTTCACATTTAATCCTGTCACTGCAGTGATTTATGGTTTCCATTATTTTGTCTAAGTAATGCACTTCTTTTTTTCTAGCATTTTTTCGTTCCTTCTTTGTTGTTAGTGTCTGTAATCTTACGGTAAGGAAATTTATCACAAGGACAACATTTTTGTCCTCAGCTGCAAGGTGCAGAGGAGAGTTAAATCAAAATATAAAAGATGCAATACACTTCCCACTGCAGTTGGTGGGAGAATTGTGAAGTGTTTACGATGTTGGGCCAGAAATGCTTTACATGTAAGAACAAAGGGCAGGATGTAGTCTCTGTGCTTCTCTGCTGTCATATTTAGGGCTGAAACAGGTGTCCTCAGTAGCCAGTCCCAGGAAGGCTCAATAAAGACATAGGGCTGGGACACACAATCTCCCTCTGTAGTGCATGCCAGGATTGGGTGGAAACCTGCAAACGCAGCAGAAACTGCCTTGAAATAGCACATAGCAAAGGCTGAGCAAAGCCCAGTGCCTACAGGCTGCGGAGTCCGGGCTCTTCTCCGGAGGTAGGTCCCCATAGCAGGGTTTTTTAAAAGGACTCATCAGGCTTCATGGTCATTCTTGCAGTCTGCCAGATATGTGGGAACTCGTTGCTTGTGTGATACTGAGGGCTCTTCCCTTCCTCATCAAGTTGCCCAGCTGCTGGGCTGTGCTATATTCTTGCGAGTCTTTCCGCCAGCTGCATGAAATTTGCAACTTACTTCACTCTGGCAGTGCTGTAGTAGGACTAGTGGACCACTCCCCACTCGTGTTTTCCAGACCAGCCTGTAGTTCTGCCGGAAAGTAGGTGTACACGCCACCTCAGGGTGGGGAGAGCCTGGAAACGAGGTCCCTCACACCCAAGTGAGTGCTCCAGCTGTATGCTTGTGTAATACAGGATGCTATCTCTTCCAGCTGCACTCTAGAAAACAAGGGTATTTTCCAAGAAGTGCAAATTTGCCTGTGTCTGTTAGATGTATGCTGAGCAGATCTGAGATTTTGGGGCTTAGGTATTGTTTCAGGGTCGCAGGGCTCCTAAATTTGAGATGAGCACCTTGTTGCCAAGGTGGAGATGTCTGTGGGACTTGAGTAAGACTGAGTGAGAAATAATAATTAAATATGTGTAACAAATCCAGGCCTACAGCAGTATTGTGTTGTACCCTCTTATTCACCTCTTGCTATTGTTGAAAGTCTCTTGGTGTAACCCATTTCACAGGTACAAAAGATAAGTGCAGTATCAGCTACCCTTTAGGATGGGTTGGGGTTGGCTGTATTTCTAGTCTTGCACTGGGTGCAAGGTGTAGGTCACCTCACAGCGAGGTGAATGGTCCCAGTGATTTCAGCGGGCTTCCTTGTGTGAGTCAGACTTTAAAAAGTGCAGCATTTGCCTTCCTCATGAAAAGCTTCCAGAAGAGCATTGCTGTGTCCTGCCACCCATAATATTTAACCTTGTCTGTGCTTAGGAGTGAATAATTTGTATTTTGGAACCGTCATATACACGCTTATTTTGACAACACTCTGGTCGGGCTTTTTTTTCATTTATCAGACAAATGCCTTCTTTTCACAGTAGACTGAACAGCTTTTGCTTCTTCCGAGCCATAGAAATGTAGCATGTTAATTCATTTGAGCTTGAGGATTAACTGCCCTTTTAGTGTTTATGATCAAAAGTGTTAGCAAGACCCTTGGGGCAAACTTTGCTGGAATGAAATGGCACGGGTTATTTGAAGTCAACTGGTTGAGCCGTTCCAATACACAGCAGAAAGGAATTTGGCCCCTGGTCCACAAGCCAATGGACTATACTGGAGTTTTTACCTACAGTACTGGCACATAAAAGAGTACGAGTTTGCAGGCAGAGTATTTTTTCTGTCATCTGTCTGACTCAGTATTGGTTGGACTCTTTAGATGCTACAGCATTACATACGTCATATTTAAATTGAAGAGATAGAATAGACATTTTCATGGACTGGGAAATCACATGCAAAGTTTGAGGGCTGTAGTGTAGGATACAAAAATTACAGTTGGGATCCCTGAGAATTCAAGTTCAAAACAGAAGCTTTGCTGCTTAGATGGGAGTCCTGTTGAGATAGAAAAGGTCCTCTTTTTATATCTCATAGTACCTCTTTTTGCCTTTTTAGCAGTTCTTATGTGACATTACAGCTGTTTCTTCAGAAAGCATGGGCAAAAACTGCATTTGGTAGATCACAAGGAAGAATAGACACAAGGGAAATGGTGCATGTTTTCTAAAATGCATATATGCTGTTATGCATTGCTGAATAGCAGGGGCAAGCAGCTAGGAAGAGTTGGTTCAATGAGAAGTTTATGCAGAGGGGAGTTAGCATTGTGATGTGAATGCATGTGCGAATTTTTATTGCTTACTTGCTTTCAGGCTAAGCTTTTCCATCACAAGAACCTCAAGCCGTGATAGGCCCCAGGACCTGCACAAGGACAGTTTTTCTGAGAGGGGATTATCACTTTTTTGATCACTAAATTCTTTAAGAACTTTGATAGGCATCACATAAAGTTTCTGGCTGAAGCAACGTATCTGCAATTTGACTTGGTAAGCAAGAGAGCTGGGTTGCTGCCCAACGCGTCTGATATTGCATCAGGCAGACCTGGCCCCAAGGTGCAATACCCGCAGCTCATTTCTGCCATTTCAAACACAAGACAGCGTTGTGCAAAAGCCAGACACTGAAGCTGTTCCTTTAGTTCTTGCTTGTTCTGCTGTGCTGAACCCAGGTGATATAATTCACCTGCTCCCCTCATATATTTGCTACGAAGGAATAAAATGCCATTCCCAAGAGCTGCTGGAGTCAGGCTGTCCTGGAATTCATGGCAGGGACCCTACTTTCTCATAGCACTATAATGTACCAGGATGAAGATTTGTAGCAGAATAGGATGCACTCAGAGAGAGAAATAAAAGATGTTAAATTTAATGATTGTGTGATATACCTGCGCTTTCCAAATTTTCAATAAAAACCTTTAAAAATGATTATAAACGCTTTTCAAATATTATTGGGTTAACCTGGACTGTTAGTATCCAGGAAAGCAGCGCAAGTCATCTGGAACTTCATAGCCAGACCTTTTGATGTAACAGAAAGGCAATATTTCTCTTTCTAACCACCTAATCCATACAGGAAAAAATGACTGAGAGAAAGACTCAATTTATTTCTCACAAACCAGTAACAGCTACCTCTCTTTGCTTACCTCCCACTGCATCTGCTTTGATGAAATAATTGCATTCAACCTTGCTGAAATGTTAGCATGAAATAATTAATATTTGCATTTAAAGCAATGTGTGTTTGAGCATCATAGTTAATACTATCTTAAGGTGGAAGATGTTATTTTATTCACTGTTTCTGGCAGCCCAAGGTTGTACATAGAGCTGAAGTTTATTAAGTTGCTCTTCCAATTGTAAGCAATAAAAAATGCTTTGGTTTTGCAAGACAAGTAGTGAACTTGGGGTACCATTATTTAGTAGCTTTTAAAGATAGACAGCAAGGTAGCAATTGCTCTATGGTTTTATGGAGTTTTACAGGCTAACCTAGTACATAATCATGTTTTTTGATGGATATGAAATAAGACTGAAAAGTATGGCAGCTTCTTCAGTGAGGCTTATTCCTTTTTTTCTTGATGTACAGTTTTGTGGAGTGGGAGTGGGAAAGAAGGTAGAGTGAATGGGAATCCCTGAGGAATTTTTAAGGCTGAATGGAAGGAGAACAATTCTGATGGGTTTGATAGGAGAACGACTGGCTTCTTCACTTGTGTGATTGCCTCTGGCTTTTGTATTTAAGAGGCAGTAAAACTTCATCAATGGGCAAGAAAGATGCTTTGGAGCAATAAAGATTGAAGGTTAATGAAAATGAGAGGTACCTTAAGTAAATGAGGAAAGCCTGTGGGAAAAGCCAGAGTGGCTGGAGCAATATTCAAGTGAACAAAATAAATCTGGGAGATGGGGAGAAAGAGAATTGGTGTGATGGGATTGATAACATTTTTGTTCCCACAATCTTTGGGATTTATTCACGTTTTGTCTTTATGCATATAAATATACCTCCCACCAGCCTGTGTTGAGCGTACCTGACTCCACTTACTACATTAAATTTTTCTCCATAGTCACCAAAACTTTTTGAGAAAAATACTCTAAATTACAACCCAAGATAACTTAAATGGGTTTCTGTTAAAGTGGAGAGAGCCTTAAGTAAGCAAATTGAATATTAAATCCATATACACACAGCTGTCTAGCCTTTTGGCTTTCTTTTTCCTCAGGCAACCCTGGACTAGCCTGGGAGATTTTACTGACTTCAAATGCATTAAATATATTGATCTGCAGAAAGCTTTGGCGTCAGGCTGTCTGTAGCCTGTGTCATGCTGTTGGAAAGGAAATGCTTTTGCCTCTGTCTAACAGAAGAAACAAAATGAAAAACATTATCAGGGTTTCAAATCACTGTGGAAGCTGGAGAGGCCAGGGGAATTGGCTAATAGCAGCTGTATTGCAATTAATGGGGAAGAGCTCGGCTAAGAGCAGCAATGATTCTTTTTAGCATCTCAGAAAACTTTAAACAGTGTATTTTTGGAAAAATTATTTGTTCAGAAATAACTTATATAGTCAGTATATACCTTCTCACCAGGGTCAGCAGCATTTTGGAGGGGATACTTTACTTGTCCTTTCCCATTTATAACATCATGATCTTTCTTCATAATGGGGTTCCATTGATATCCATACAGTCTTCACCGAGTTCTGCACTAGCTTCAAGCTGTGAGGGGATCATATAAAGCCACTCAGTTTTGCCTCCTATTTTTCTTTACTTTTTCAATAAGTTGCTTAGGTTCAGTGATTTGCCCCCATGAGTCTCTTAGTGCTTAATCAGGTGAGAGGTTAGTTATGCTAATACTGCTCCCCTTGCAATAACAACTCATGCGAATTGTCCTCCATCATCTTCTCATAAGAGCACTAAGTCCAGGCTCCAGCTACAACAGGGATTGAATGGTTGTAGTTTTTCTGTCATAGAGTTTAACTGAAAAAAATGTAACATTGGTCATTGAAACCAATCTGGGTTCACCAAAAATAGTTAGAGGATATGACTGCTGTGCTGAATCAATTCCTACTCCATTGAATAATAACTTTTTACCCTCAGTAATTGCTGAAGAAACTTTTCCTTTAATCAGGTCCAAATAGGACTTTCAAACACCTTTTGCTGCACTGCATAAACACATCCCCTTACAGTATCCATCACTTTAACACCACACACTACACAAATTTCCTCTGCCCCCATCAGCACCAACCCACATTTCCCTGGACCCATCACACTCCTCTCTTCCCTGCCAGGCAGCACTGAGCTACTTACTGTGCTTTGCTGTACAGGACACCTTCTACCGCTGTTACCAGCAACCCTTGCACATGCATCTCCCTAACATGCAGGTTTCATGCAGCCACAGGTGCCTCAAGTCTCTGCCTCTTCCCTCCTGAATGTAGTGTAAAATGATGCAATGGGGAGTGCAAAAGGAGTGGCAGTGGCATGGCACCCCTCTCCTGAGCTAGCCACATTGGATTTGAGAATTTAGGCGTGGTTGTGGGTGCTGTCTGCTCTTTAGAGAGGGGAGTTGGTCTGAGTTTTGTTTTTAAAATGTTGTTTATGAACGTTCATCCATTTTTTTTCTAAAACCTTTCTGTATTTCCACTCTTATGGTAGTTCACGCCTCAGTGCAGACATTGCAGCTGTTTTATATGTTTTTTGTTTTACTTAGGTAATGTACTCTCATTAAGTTCTTACAGGCTTCCCTAGAAAATGTCTTTAGGGATCCATTTTTCTGAGTGTCAGTGCCACCTCCACAGCTGCTGCTGTTTTGCTTTCTTAATTTTGATATTCAATTAACCTCCCAAAGAGGAGGAGAGCCTTCCTGTAAGGCCCAGGTGAAAGCTGTCTTCTCATTACAGCCAGTTCTTAGCTGGTGCCTACCAGCCAGTACTAGAGTTCATCTTGCTGTGGATCTGTGCTAGAGTGAGAGCAAACTCTTCTGGTGAGATAAACCTGCCTTGCAAATGGAAGTAAGATATCTTTCCCAGATTGTATCTTGTTGTTAGTTATCAGAAATATGTAAAATAATTTTTGGTTTCCTAAAGGAAGTGTTTTGTCAGAATAATTTATTTGTGTTATTCTTCACCCTTGAAATGCAATTTTGTATAGTGCATTGTGTAGCTATTTAGTATCCTCTCTGTCCTTAAATTAGGAGTATAGGATCGGAAGGGACCTCCTGAGTTCTCCTGTCTTTCCTTTTGCCACCACAGCTGCTGTAGTATATAAATCCCTTTGAGAAGGCTGTTATAGTCTATCTAAAATTTAGCAGGGCTCTTTGCCCTGCTATAGGCTGGTTGTTCCCCAGCTGAGCTCCTGTGAAAACTAGAAGCCTTCTAATTTTTGGCTAAGGCAAGTTCAAAGCCAGTTTATTTGTTTTACTGCCAATATTGTCCTTTACCTTAAGTGGTTTTGCCTTTCTGTTGCCTGTGAAACTTTCTCAGGCTTTATTTTTGTGAAAGTTAACAAACTAAGGCCTTTGAAATGTGTCTTTTCAGGTCAATGGCGTCGAGGGGTGGGTTTTGTTGTTGTTTTGCTATTTTGATTAGGTGTTCTCTCTATTTTTTCCACTTTTTTTTAATTGTTCTTGTTTTAGGATGTGTAAAAACTATGATCACTCAGCATTTCAAATGATTTTTCCATCAGTTTCTACAGGATTGATGCTTCCTTATGTAAACACATTTCTTGATATATCTTGGGCTCTCCTACAGAGAGAGAGCTTATTGATATCTTGTAGGCATCTTGAGTAAGATGAATCTCCCCTGCCTTTGTATATCTGTGTCTGAACTAGTTACCTTGGGCTGTTTGTATAGTCAATGGAGAAAAATAGGTAGAGCTAGGGTGAGATTAATCTGACCTATTTTAGGCATCTAATTTAAGATGAAAGGAATCACACCCAAAATCTCTGAGAATCATGGAAGCCTGAGGTGGCTTGCATTGATGAGAATTTCTGCATTTAATCAGAATAATCCTACTCCTTCTCACTGTCAAATCAGCTCCTGGTTTATAGTGGTAATTCTTGTTACTGAGTGCATGTCCTTGTGTATATAATGGGAGCACACTAGAATATAATGGTACTGCTTCTCGGTTCCTAATGTATGTTATCAAATGGTGAAGACAAAAGCTAAGACCTGCTGTAGACATGCTTGTACAAAATTGACCTATTTTCTATCTGTTTCTGGAATAGTAGATATGGAGGGCAGATTCTGCACTTAATTTTGCAAAATGTGTGGATTTTTGAACTGTCTCCAAGACTTGAAGGCAGAAGCTCATTGTTGGCAAAGCAGGAGTCTCTCAGACAAAGATGCGTTTTGGGTTGGGTTTTTTTTTTCCAGCTACTTAAAGCTGTTAGATGTCAGACAGGGCAGTGGTACTTTTTGGCTGCTGCCAAGGAATAGGAAGGCAGACAGAGGACCTCCGACAGTGTAAAACTTTCTTCTTAATGGTTTGAATAACGCTATCTGCAATCTGACCTAATAGTTAATATTCAAATAATATCATTGAGGACCTAGAGTAGATCAAGAATTTTCAAGGTTGGTCAGTGCTACGCAGACTGTGAAGGAAGTATAAAAGTGTTCAAAACACTTGCAGGCCTTTCAATCTTGTGCTAAAGCCAAGGATCAGCTTGGGCTTGTATCGATTTAATGTTCTTAGTCAATCCCTTTTCTAAGGAGGCACCAAGGTCTGTAAAGGTTTGCTGAATGATAGTTATTCAGAATTACTTGTAACAGCCTATTTGGAAATGCTTCACAGTTGTCTACAAGCTTTGTAAGCAGTATCTCAGGAAACATACTCAAAGCTAGTACAAGGCTATCAAAAAGTGGTTCCTCCAACACATACTGGTGGTCAGTGATGATCATAAGAGTTAACGAATCTACTCATACTTAAAAATGTACACATGCACCCCCACACCCCCCCAAGTGGAATTCCTCGCCCACAATGACTGGTTTGTGGAATGGTAGTCCTTCTGGGCTGGAGGGCAGTGCAGGCTGGGGAAACACTTTCCACTTTGCTGGGGAAGGGGGGAAGCATGTTCCTTCGCTTGCAGACAGTGTCTGTTCAGAGCTGCACAGAGAGGTAAGATGGGTAAGAGGAGCAAATGCAGCTGAGGCAGTCCAAAGCCTTTGGATGAGCTGGTGCTCTGTGTGGGCCAGGGTGGGTTAGACACTTGTGTTACTGCTGTGAAATGTAAAGGTGAAATTCCATAGGCAATATTGAAAGAGGTTTGGATTAGGTATTATGTCTTGCTCACACCATCCCATGTAAATGGAAGTCCCACTTGTAGGTTCATCTGCCAAGGCAGAAAATGAACTGTATAGCTTTTATGTGTTGTCACTTTATAGATTTTGAAATATTGATTTGTTTACTTTCATGGCATAGTTGCACTTTCTGAAATGATTGATAACCTTCATCTAGTTTACATCTGCCGATATGATGGCTGTGCATCACCTTGTTGGTTTATGAATGGGCAAAACCAATTTTATTACGGAGTCATTCTTACTCACAAGTCACTCTCTGCTGTTTGACTTGGTACGCATGGGCTTCACTGTACAGTTGTGCTTTTGTGGGGGCAGAGTTGATGGGTGCTGTCTAGAGTCTGTGTTCCCATTGAGAAGCAACTGCAAGAGCCTTTTGATGTCGCTGCAGAATTTCTCTACTTCTTTATCCTTGCAGTTGCTCCTATGGTTGTAGGACTGACAAATTAATTTTAGGGCAGTGTGGCTCATCTAATACTATATGTTCCTGCTCGATTTGTAGAGCTTCTGTGGCATCTTCTATTTAATTAACAGCACTGCCCTATGTAGTCTAACAATGCTGTTCCCAATTCCTGTCACTCTTTTCACTATCAATCATATCACGCTTCATTATCACTTCACATCACACTTTTCACTATTATTCCATTGCCAGCTTACTTGAAGACTTTTGTAAGCCAACTATGAATGATGAGAGCTCACTTTCTTTCTTTTTCATTTGGCTGTACCTGCTGTCATGGCATGAAAGCTTTATGGGTTGCCAGAGAGCAATAGTTCAGCCTGCTTGCTGGAGAGCAACTGTTTAGGGATTCCACAGTGCTATTGTAACTTTTTTTTTTTTTTACCTTGGGAATAATGGCTGTTGTGATTATGAGTATTGTAAGGGTTGGAGTTTCACAGGACCATAATGCTGGTGTTATCCATCTCTTCTCCAGTATCATCTGCTGTTGCAGTCTAAGGATCACCATTGGTCTTTAGAAGACTACCTTTGGGGTTTGTACTTGGTGATAAGGGGTTGACCTTGATGCCCTTTCCAGACCTAGAATACTGTGTACTGGCTTTGTTTTGCTGGCTTTTAAAGCACATAATTCTTGAAAGGAAACAGAGTTTATTAGTGAAGTTTTGGGGTATGTTTTAAAACTAGATCTGATCTAAGGGTCGTGCTACTCATTGAGTCCAACTTATAATTGCTGGTTTGTGTGATGCTCTCTTAAACAGCAAAGGTGAAATACTTTCCTTGTTCTATGTAGACCAAGCCTCATCAGTAACCCCTTCTCCTGTGGTATGACAAATGGGGCTTCCCCCTGCTCCTGTGAACAGGGTAGACAGCTTGTATCTGGAAGAGGAAATTGAATACTCTCAAATCTGAAATACCTCAGGATGTACTTATCTAGGTACTATAGTACTGCTTCATTTCAAGCCATTTTAAAAATTTAAAGTCTTCTCCACAAGTCACGTGTGTAGTAAGTGTTGGTTCAGAATCCTGTGTCTGTATACACACATTTGAAAATAGAGGCTGGATATGCAGATTGATACATCTGCAGTTACTTAAAGTTCTCTTAAGACATTGAGTCTGACCATGCGAGCTGCTTTCTTTGATCCTCTAGCAGTTTCCCCCAAATGACATGTTCTGCTTCTCTTGTGGACTGATTTTTCTCAGTTCTTGGCTTGCTGGAGACCTGCTGATCCTCCTTAGGCAGTACTTGGGACAGTATGAAAACTAATGCAGCTAGAGAAGAGAAAGGAGGCCAATCCACACAGTCGTTCCTTTAAAAAAATACAGGTAATTTCTAAACTGAAAGAGATGAGGGTAAGGAGCAAAGATGCCTACTTCAGTTATAAAATGTTTTGACTCCTGAAGTATTATGAATTTAAGGAGATATAGTCAGAAAATCTACTTGAAATCGGGTCTTTTCAGATATTTTACAGAGGAGCAGTGTGGATGATTCTAGTTCAGCTTTATGAAACCTTTAGAGGTTTTGAAACTCGTCATTTTGTGCTCAGAGAAAAACACACCTTTGGACAGTGCAAAATCAGTTCATGCCTACATACAAAAGGTCTATTTTCAGTCTTGAGTCCAGTTGATCAGAGTTTTGGAGCTGTGAAAGCTGTTGGACAAAATATTATCATATTACTGAAGGATTTAAGTTTTTAAAAAACAGTATGTTTGACAGACTACTTATTCCAAAATTTCTACCCAGAACCTTATGGTTATAAGACCAACTAATTGTCTAATATTAGAAAATATTACACAATTATTGTGGACAATAGCATGTTGTTAGAATTTTATCATCATATAGTCTAATCAGACTATACTAATCAGATTTATTTTAATTGGTTTACAAATGTAAACAAGTGTTAATCCCCCTTTTTTCCTTTTTTTCCTTGTTGTTCCCCAAGTATGCTGGAAACAAATTTGTAAAAGAAAGCACTCTTTTGCTCTTTGATATCCAGGCTGACACTTTAAAGCTGATTTAACTTTTTTTAAATGGAATTAGTAGTAGTAAACTGCAAATCAGTCTCACAGCTGAGAACAGTATAAGTTCCTTGTTTAAAAGGTTCATTAGACAATTAGTAGTAAGAAAAAAAAATCAGAACGCTAAGTTTAATATTAAGGTAGAATATAAGTTTTGGTTTAAATGTAGTACATGAAACTACTATGTGTACTGTCTTACATTTCTGAGGGATCACCATGTGAAAGACTGTTTATAAATTGTGATATGACTATTGATAAACTTTAACACATAGAGCTTGATAATATGTAGGAAAAATAATCTCCTCAAGATGGATTGGAGTACAGGACCTATCTGTGAAAACTTCCTAGCAAGCATAGTACTTTCTCATGAAAATATATGTGCTGTTTGCTTGTTGTAATCAAGGTAATCCCAAGTTTGAAAATGATAAATGCAGATTTTGTTGGAATAAAAATACAAGATATTTGCTAGAATGTGCATGCTTTGAGGGGAAAAGATTTAAATACAACATATTAGATAGGTGCTTCTGTAAGAATGTGGGAGATGTCATCAGCACGTCATAAGTGTACATTTAGGATGAGAGGAAATGGCCTCAAATTGCACCAGGGGAGGTTTAGATTGGACACAAGGAAAAATTTCTTTACTGAAAGAGTGGTTAAACATTGGAACGGGCTGCCCAGGGAACTGGTTGAGTCATCATCCCTGGAGGTATTTAAAAGATGTGTAGATGAAGCACTTAGGGACATGGTTTAGTGGACATGGTGGTGTTGGGTTGACGGTTGGACTCGATCTTGGAGGTCTTTTCCAACCTTAATGATTCTATGATCATATAAAAAGCCTCTAAAATGAGGCTCTTCAGCAGCAAGTCAAAGGACCACATTCATATTGCAGGATTGACCCATATGATCCATTGGACTTCCACCCCTTTTTTCCATGCTCCAAACAACAATTTGCTGTGAGGTCCCAATGAGTTTAGTGGCAGAGGGCCATCAACTTAGGATGATCGTGACTGGATTGGGCTGGGGAAAAAAAAAAAAAGGATGAAGCGTCATATCCTTCTGTGTTTCATTTCCTCTGCTGTCTTCCTCCACAAACCTTGTTATCACCACCAGCACCTTGGATCTCCTGCAGTGCCTTCCTCTGCTTCCTCTGCATGACATCTGCAGTAGCTGAAGCAAGACCCAATGCAGGAGGAGATTTGGTGTAGGATTCCAGTAAAGGAGGTTTCAGACCATGTACCCACTCCATTTCTTCCAGCTGTGCTGGGTTACAGGGATGCTTTCACTGGCTGCTATAGGCAGTCTCTGACATGGCTTGCATGAGACAGGTATGGTAGGAGTAAAGGAAGGATGGAGAAAACAACCCTGAAGTGGAGCACTCCAGCTTCTTGTCTCTTGCTTGACAAGTGGGCTGGGATACTCCATGTGGTGGGAGCAGGGATATAGAGGAAGGAGAGATCAAAGTTGCAAACATGGAGGCATGTCGAGCCAGGGCACTAGGAATGAACTTGTTAGCTTCTCCGGTGTCAGACTAGTATGTGTCTCACTCACTTTGTTTTATCTGATCCTTCAGACTGTAATCTCTTTGGATCTGCATTTTTAATAACTTTTCTACAACTCTATTTGGAGTCCTTTTTTCTTACAGTCCTACATACGCTATTGTAGTATCCAAGAACTGCAATTTTTGCATTCTTTATTCAGAGCTAAAACACTTTCTGTGTTCTATTTGAACCTTAAGGTGTATTTTGGATAGACTCAGGCAATCAGTTGGACTCAGTTTTTTGATGATTAAAATAAAAAATTGTCTGAGTGCAGAGAAAAGCTAGTCATGTAATAAATTTCTTCCAAGGTTTTTACAATTTGTTTAGATGTGTGAATAAAATATTTTCCAGCCTTCTCCTTCTGTTTCCCATTACCATGCAAGACTACACTTTGCAGCTGTTCTGTAGCTTTCTGTGGAGAATTTGTCCAGTTCTGTGTGACACAGGATATAGTAGTCTGACCATTGCTGGACTGCTCATATAAATTCAAAATATTCTTCAATTTCTAAGACAATTAAAAAAAAAAAACCCTCTCTTCAAACTTCTGAAGGCTGATGCAGCATAATGTTTATATGTGGATTTCTGAGCCATGGAATATGGCTCAGCTGGTGCATATGTTGGTGTTGGCACAGGTCAAATGTGTTTTCTGGAGGTTTACAACCTGCATGTGTTCTCGCCTGCATCAGCCAAAACCATATCTCCACAAACAAAAACTGTGGTGCTTCCCTGTTCCTTCAGAAGCTCTGTGACCATCACTGCAGGAACAAAAGTTGTTTTTTCTTAATGCACAAGAAGTGATATTTGGGGAAAATATACATACCAGGCAGGGGAAGGTTAGTACCAGGCTTCTGCTGCATTAAACACAGCATGCCGTTCTTTGTGTAAAAGAAATCTTTTCTAATACCAGGTCTTGGTGACCCTAGTAATCTTGAGGTTTTTTTATTCATAAATGTTGTTGTATGAAAAGTCCTAAGTTTTATGGTCTGATCCTAATAATTTTTTAATTTCAAAACCTGTTTTTTTAGGAATGCTACTTAAATGACAGTCTGCTGAACAGAAACAAATTAACATTGCTTTGCTAGGAGGAAGGCAAGCATTGGTACCTCCACTGCTCTGATGTAGCACCAAAAGCCACCTTTTGCTCTTAAAATTGGAAGTGTAAAGCTCTTCCAGCTACAAAAGATGACTCTGAAGTTTTGGCATCTTTTTGTTTCATGTTTGTACAGCATCAAATACAATAGGGTCCTGGCCTGTGATTAGGACTTCCAAATGCTGTGATGTATCAACAAAAATGGTTCTAAGTGGAAATTTCAAAACTAGCTGTGACTTGGTCTCATTCCTAATGGCATGGGTTATTGAAAGTGTTTATCCTGTGTTTTTGAAAGATATCCATGTGATTCTAATATTGCTTAGATCATAACTATTAATGGCTAGCTCAATGCCAGTCACAGACCTAAAGCAAGGGAGACCTTTTATGAGAGCAGGCTTTCTGTTCAGTTAGTCCAAAAAGACAGTCTTGAGTCTTTTCTCAAACTAGCCACTACCAGTTTCCCTCCACTGAGGGAATGATTCTTAGTTTTCTAATAAATAAGTATGAAATGATTGTTTTTGAAGATGTAAGTTGTATCCGCACTGCCATGATCTTTGCTTTTTCAATGAGTAGCTTGGGAGATGAGAGAACCTGTTAAAATTTACTACAGATTTCCCAAAAGACCCTGGAACAAGATGTAAGGAGAAACAAGTAGATTCATTACAACCTTAGATAACAGAGAAACTCTTACAAAGTATACAGACAGGTTGCATTTGGGGATGAGGGGGTAGGTGTTCTGTTTTTTTTTTTGTTTTTTAACAGATGCTATATAGGACACTTCAGGGCCCCAATAGGCAGTTCACATTTCTCTTTTTGTTCCTATTCTGAAGTACCAGGAAAACAATTTTAGTCTTTTCTCGCTTCCCTTCTGGTGTTATAATATATTTCCTGGGCATCTTCTGAGACAAATGTAACAAGTCTTAACACATAGCTATTAAATATTCTAAGGCTGTGAAATAGCTGTTCCTGCCTCTCCATTAGCAGCCTCGTAATAAAGCATCTTTTAACTACAAAATCTGTCAAAGGTATATGAAAGTCCTCACATTCTGTATTTTCCCATTCTGCTCCCTGTTAAGCCTCGAATGTACAAAACAACATCAATGTCAACCGTTACTCTAGATTCATGCATGCACAACTGAGAGTGTAATAGAATCCTCTTTTTTTATGGTTTCATCCTGGGACTCAATTAATACAACCTTTGTTGTTCAATACTAATTTTGATACTTGTCCAGGATGAGATCTAGAATCCAGATGCTGTTTCAATCATGTCTTGTACTTGGTAGTATAAATTATTATTGACTTTGGTTTAAGCTTAGAACTTGTTCCACCTGCACTGTTAAAACCTATCCCCCCCGCAAGATCTGTTCTGCACTTGTGCACAGCGCATCTTTTCTCCATCACATGCATGCAGTAACTTATTTTTCGGCCATTAATCTGTATAATGCAATGCATGTGATTTCTTGAGTGAAATCACCTTTCTATGAACTGTGTCACTTTAGGGAGAGGAAACATTCTAATGTTAGTTTGAGGCTTTTTTACTGGTGGGTTTTCCCTTTTATTAATTCTGCTACAGAGATGATGTGATTTTAAGGCAGTAGGGATGAGGAACTTAGTCCTGCTATATCTTCAAACACATGCATATTCTTTTACTTAATTTAAACATCTTCCTAAAAAACATGGTCCATTAAAAATAAGTCTCTAGTAGATGTGAAAGTGTCTGGTAGCTTTTTAAAATTGAAGATCAGAAGACTTTTTTTTTCATCCTGCATCTTCAGATCCACAGTTGATGTTTTATTACAATGCTTTGGTTCCTACAGGCAAGCTAAACAGTTGTCCTCAAAGTTATTTCCGAATTTTCTTGCTTTCTGTTCTCTTCTGCCTTTATAATCAAGAAACAAGATACTAATTGAAAATCTCCAAGGAGAATTTTTATTTTACTATTAATCCCCACTCCAGGAAGCTTTAAAGCAGTGTTCCCTTGCTGTCTTGTAAGGGAATAATGTGAGTACTACTAAAACCAAATACAAGGTTAACCTGAATTGAATGTCTCAAGTCAGTGTTCCCATAGTAAATGGAATAATTCCATGGTACATCTTTGCCTTTTCCTAACTCATTGTTTAAGATGTTGTGTGGAGTCGGGTGCTGTTGTTTACCAAGCAAGTGTTTTATTCATAGTTTATTTGGGGAACTTGTAGAGCCATACCACTACACAGACTCTTCCCTCCTCTCCCTGGCATAGCTGTATCTGCTGTAGTCAGATGTGCAGCACTGCTGCACCTGCAGAGATCGGAGCCATCTGCTCTATGTCAGTTGGACATACCATCATTTCTTAAAAAATTAGGTGGGCTTAACAGCAATTTTAAGATACAGTATTTAACATAGGCTGCAGGGAAAATAGGTTTCATACTGTGGTTTCTACATACATTTTTGACTCCTTTATAACCACAGCAGCCAATTACTTCTCCAGTAAACTTGGCATAAACTGTGCAGTAAAAGAACAAGTGTGTGCTCCTCACGCAAACAGAAAAAAAAGAAAAAGCCTGGCTTTTACCCCCTCCCTTTCCTTCCTCATTATTCTTGAAGGGCTTAGCCCTAGAGTAACAGCCTGATATCTGCCCTCAGCTCTGAGCACAAGGCCTGGGTTGGGGTTCAGTGGGATTACAAGTCACAGGAGGGATGTATCTTCCTCTCCTTACCTTTCCTCTAGCAGGTATGTGGTGTCAGGTGTTTTATGGCCCTACAATAACATTCTCGCTGATTAACGGAGTATTTGTTTCCATCTCAAACAGGGAGAAAAATGTCAGTTTCTTAACGCTGTGACATCACAATTTCCAGAAAAGTAATTTCAGATCACTTTAGGGAGTATAAATTCTTGACGAATTGCAGCTTGGGTACTTGCAGAATATAAGACAAACCAACATTAGACTATGAAGAAGAAAATTAATAGTGCTGATGCTGTAGGTGTTTTACTGTTGTTAGAAATAAATTATTTGGAAACACTTCTGGAAAAGGATAGATCAGTTTTAATTCTGCTCCTGTGATGTTGTGGCTCTAGTGATTAAACATTGAATATTCACTCTTGTTTATTCCAGAACTGTGCAGTGAATCAGACTCAATGTGTTCTGAACTGTGGCATTCATTGGAAGTAACTCCTGTGACTTTCTTCTAACTTTGATGCATTTAATGTGGCTAATAAGGTGTTCGTAGAGTTGTCTTATTTGCCCTGTCTGGCCCTAACCCCTGAATGAAACCTCTAGGTCTCTTTTATGATACTGTTTAAAGTAATTTAGCAAGTTTATGCTAATACTAGTGTCCTGGTTTCAGCAGAGATAGAGTCCCTTAGACCTCAACTCACACAGAACCTCACAAAACGGTTGAGGCTGGAAGGAACTTCCTGAGATCATCTGGTCCCATCCTCTTGCTCAAGCAATGTCAGCTAGAGCAGGCTGCCGAGGACCAGGTGACAATGCTCTTAAAGCAGGCCAAGATGCTGTTAGACTTCTTTGCAGTAAGGGTATACTTCTGGCTCATGGTCAGCCTGTGGTCCACCAGGACCCCAAGGTTGTCCTCTGCAAAACTGCTTTCCAGCCACTTGGTCCCCAGCATGTACTGGTGTTTGGAGTTATTCCTCCCCAGATATAGGACTTTTATACCTCCCCTTGTTGAAGGTAATGAGATTTTTCTCCGTTCGTTTGTTCCCCCAGCCTGTCGAGGGCCTGCTGAATGGCAGCATGCCCATCTGGTGTATCGGTCACTCCTTTGAGTTTTGTATTGTCTACAAACTTGCTGAGGTGACACTCAGTTTTGTCATCCAGGGTATTAATGAAGGTGTTAACAGTATTGGCCCCAGCGTACACCACTGGTGACTTGCCTCCAGCTGGACTTTGTGCTACTCATCATAACCCTCTGGACCTGGCAGTTCAGCCAGTTTCCAGCCTACCTCACTGCCTACTTATCCAACCCGTACTTTGTCAGCTTGTCTGAGGATGTTATGAGAGGCAGTGTCAAAGGCCTTACTAAGGTCAAGGTAAACAATATCTACTGCTGTAATGAAATCTACCAAGCTGATCACCAAATTGTAGAAGGTGATGAGGTTGGTTAAGCATGATTTCCCCCTCGTAAATCCGTGCTGAGCACTCCTGACCACCTTCTTGCCCTTCATGTCTTTGGAAATGGTTTCCAAGATAAGTTGCTCTATCGCCTTCCCAGGGACTAAGGTGAAGCTGACTAGCCTGAGTCCAAGTCCACTCCAAAGTGTGTTAAATAATTCCTCCTGTATACAAAGCACAGATCACACCAAGTCCTTTGATTTAAAATAATAGTAATAACTGTTGAGTATTTAAGTGTAGTGATTCATGTTTTTCAGGTTGGATCATTATGCTCTGGGATGTAGCACTGTGGGCTGATCTAGTTTGGCAGCAGGGAGGCACTCCACTGAAGGGAATTTTTGTGGTTCCTAGCATTTGCAAGCATATATGAGAAGTAGGCAGACTTAATCTATGATAAAAGTCATTTCTGTCTTCATCATGGCATATTCTTCCTCCAAGAAAGAAAACAGCAACAGGTTGTTCTGACCCTCCTGCCCTACCTGTTGTTACCCCTAAGTGTGCACACTACCCTTGCTGCAGAGGTGGCAACGGATCAGTGAGGTCTTCTCACTCCCTCTTTGTTCTAGGCTCTCGCACATCTCAGTCTTGAATGTTTTCTGCAACTCTAATTTGCAGGCTGATGTACTTGAAGGCAGCTACACTTGAAGTGAAGCACTGTGCCTTGTTATAATTCATCTCTAGCCCATTGTAGCTGTTCCTGATTTTAAAAATATGGGATTGAGGTCGTCTTCTGGTAAATTGTGTTCCTTATACAATGGGGGAGGGGAGGAGGGGGGAGAAGAAGCTTTTTAAAGCAGCTATTTCATCTGTCCTCAGTTTTACCATAGCAGCATGTAAAATAAAATTTAAGAGGTCAGTAAACAACTCAGCAGTAACTGAGCAATTCAAACAAAAGCTTCTCCTCAATATTTGTTGCTTGGGAGGAGAACAGAGCCAGGGATCCGTTGTTCAATGTGTTATCAAGGTTGCCCCATTTTTAAAGAATCATCTTTAATAAGAATAGTAACTATGGCAGGACAATGGCAGGCTCTTCTCCCAGATCATCTTTGAATTTGTTTTTTGAAATTGATTGTTGAAACGTTGCCACTAATGAGTTCTGTGTTCTCCAATGAATGCAAAAATTGTGTGTGTGTATATTGGGGGATTTACAAGTCTGAGTTGGTTATGTTCCACAGTATGAGGCTTTTTGACAACTTGGATCAGAAAGTTATACTGCATGCAGCTAATGAAGGTACTGATTCATGTTATTTTTTTCTTTAAGGCCTTTATGTGCTCTTTTCCTGACATAAAACTTTTAAAATATTCAGTCTATGATAAAACTTACTTCCATTAGGAGAACTGCACTAATCTAGTGATGTGACTTATTTTATGCAAAACCCCCCTGCATATTAATTATTAGAAATCTGATTGTTTTGTTTGTACTACCTGATCAAGATTTGTTTTTATAGGCTATTGGACCATACTATAATTGTCTAACAAATGGATGGTAGATTAACAAAATACATGGATCTGAATTCTTCATCTATTTACATCTCATCTCCTGTGGTGATAAATTTCTAGTTACTGTTTAACTATTTTCAAGAAAAACCTAAAGGTCACTTTCAAATTCTGATTATAATTCCATTAGTTGGATAACACTTCTATAATAAGTGAATTTACACCAATAACAGACATGAATTTTGGCACAATACATCATATTTGCTCTTGTTATTTGGATGGAAAGACTAAAAGCATCATGGACTAGAGTAAATATCCCAGTTCTTGGAAACAGCCATACAAACTGTTCTCAATGAAATCAGAAATTCAGCAGTGTTTGACTCTTAAGGATTTTGGTCTGACCCTTACTGGCTGTTTCACAGACTCACAGTGCAAGTTTAGCATCATTCACACTGGTGCGCATGTGGAGGTGTGTGCATGTGGGGATGTGGGGCAGCATCAGCTGGAGCAGGGCTGAGCAGGGAGACAGCACCAGGATAGAAGAGATGAGGGGGCTGTCAGCCAGGGCAGGCACTGCAGCGGCACCAAACCCAGACAGTGACCATGCACAGCCCTCCTAATATCCTACAAGCGCACCAGGCCTTCGTTTTTTCCACCCTCGGAGCACCATGGGGCCCTGTGCAGAAGAACCAGTCAGTGACATGGGGGATGTCCAGAGCCATTGCTTTTGGATTGCTTTTTCATCTTTAGATTTTGAGGGAGCAAGTTTGGTGCAAAGTGCTGCTCAGGAAAGTAGTTAGTGCTGTTGCTTTATTCTATATACACATGCACACATATATACTCTTTTAAATTTCATGCCTGCTGTTGTCTTTAGTGATTTTTGTTATATGACTGGAAAAGAGTGACATGATGTTCTTTCAGGACGGGAGTGAGGGTTTTTTAAATGTCTTTAGTGGTGGAACTTGTTGGTCCTTAATATGTACCATTTACAGTCTTTGTGCTTCTAGTCTACGTAGTGATATAGGTGTGGTGGGTTGACATGGGTCAACAGCCACCCAGCCATTTACTTGCTCACTCTCCATTCCTGCAGAATGGGGAGAAAATAGAAGGAAGGCAAGAAGACTTGTGGATTGAGAAAATGACAGTTTAATAGAGAAAGCAAAAGCTGTGTGTACAAGGAAAAAAAAAGGAGGAATTCATCCACTATTTCCTATTGCTAGGCAGATGTCCAGCCACTTCATGGGAAGCAGGACCTCAGCATGCATAATGGCTGCTTGGGAGGACAATTACCATAACTATGAATGTGTCCCCCCCTTTCTCTTCCTTCCCGTGAGCATTTATTGCTGATCACAATGTCATACGGTATGGAAAATCCCTTTGATCAATTCAGGTCAGTTCTTCTGGCTGTGTCTCCTCCCAACCTCTTGCCCACCCCAGCCTACTCACTGGGGGATAGGGGCGCATAGAGCAGGAAAGAGAAAACCTTGCTGCTATGCAAGCAGTGTTCAGCAACAGCCAAAACACTGGTGTGTTATTAACACTGTTTTAGCCATAAATACAAAGCACAGCACAACGTGGGTCGCTACGAAGAAAGCTAACTCCATCCCAGTCAGACCCTGTGCAATCCCCACCCCTTATTCCATACCTTTTGCGTCATGCTCCAGTTCTATGTTATCTGGTGTGTCTAAGTATCCTCTGACTGTCCTATTCATATATGGTTTCATTTCTATATCCTATTCACGCTTTTCCACTTGCTTACTGTTATGGTTTAACCCGAGCTAGCAACTAAGCACCCCACACAGCCGCTTGCTCACTCCCCCCTGGTGGGATGGGGGAGAGAATCGGAAGGGTAAGAGTGAGAAAACTTGTGGGTTGAGATAAAGACAGGTTAATAGGTAGAGCAAAAGCTGTGCATGCAAGCAAAGCAAACCGAGGAATTCATTCACTCCTTCCCATGGGCAGGCAGGTGTTCAGCCATCTCCAGGAAAACAGGGCTCCATCATGCGTGATGGTTATGTGGGAAGACAAATGCTATCACTCCGAATATCCCCCCCTTCCTTCTCCTTCCCCCAGCTTTATATGCTGAGCATGATGTCCCATGGTATGGAATGTCCCTTTGGCCAGTTGGGGTCAGCTGTCCCGGCTGTGTCCCCTCCCAACCTCTTGTGCCCCCCCAGCCTGCTTGCTGGTGGGGTGGTGTGAGGAGCAGAAAAGGCCTTGACTCTGTGCAAGCACTGCTCAGCAGTAACGAAAACATCCCTGTGTTATCAACACTGTTTCCAGCACAAACCCAAAACATAGCCCCATACTAAATGCTAGGAAGAAAGCTATCCCAGCTAAAACCAGCACACTTACCTAACCCACACTGCATTACAACATTTGATCCTTCTATCCCATACCTTTTTTCTTTCCCTTCTATTTATTTCTTATGCCTGAAGTTCCCTCTCACCAATGCTAACAACTGATACTACATGCTAAAAGCATCTTTACATCCAACAGTCAGATCTATATATTCTCATTAACCACTATCCTCTTTTCCTTGACATATATGCAGATATGATTTCCACATTCTATAGGGCCCTGTCAAATGTCCATAAAAACAGCTGACTTGGGCTCCATCTGTCAAGGTCGTTCGAAGACAAGAGAAGCGGCATGTTGGGTTGTTGGCTGCCAAGACTGGCTTGTTTTGGGTCATTACCATGCTTGCCCTGTTCCTTGTGAAGCTCATCCTCTGGTGTTTCAAGTGGTTCCTACTGTAGTACTTCCTATAACATTCAACTCAAATCACCGGTTGTTTTCCCTCAAGGTTAAATGTCCTTGAGGTACACACCGGATTTCCCCATCCTTCTGTTTTCCACCAAGTGTGCTTGGGTCATTGACAGAAGGGAATCCCAGGAATGGGTTTGGCTTTTCCCAAGGGAGGAGCGATCCTCACTGTTTTTCCCAGCCACTTCCCTACATGCACTATGGGATCTCTATCTGTTCCCACAGTATGTAAGTGCTTCATTTGGGCAGCCGCCTAGGATGGATATCACCTCCAGTAGCCTGAGGTTTTACACCTGAACAGCACTTAAACCTATGATTTGTTGAGTTGAAGGTGAAGAGAGAAGGCATAATAATTCCTTTTTCAGGCATCTGCCTCTGAAAGAAAGGTAGCAGTGGTCCAGAAAGGCAGCATCCAGTAGCACCACCACTCGGCTGTCACTTGGCAAAGTTTGTGGGTTCCCAACCTAGACGAACTGTTAGGGGAACTTGGGCTCCCTCCAAAAGATGTTTCAACGTGGTCATAGTGGCTGAGACTACTTTTCTTGTTTGAAGCTGCAGTGCAATTTTGAACTGAATCCCCTCCTTGTCCCCACTTACACCACTTACTGGTTTGGTTCACAAAGTGGTTTTCGTGTGTACAAACAAGATTCCTTGAAGGAGGGCTGTACAGGAAACTTCTTTCCAAGTGTGTTTCAGCCTCTAATGGGGACAGGAGGTGTTGGTGGTCCCTTTCAACAGCTTGTACTACTTCTGCATTGGGAACACCCAGCCAGGGAACCAGGCAAAATGTAGTTTCAAGAAAGATACCTCAACTACAGATAGATGTAGTGTCTTCAGTGCAAATTGCTTTAATGTACTATTCTGTCTGGGTTGCACTAACTTCCTCATTACTTTAAACAGAGCTAGTGAGCACTGCAGAGTTTGCCAGGAAGCTTAGCTGTTGGGATGGCCTACAAGCTGGGGCTTTTGGTCTGGGGAAGCAGCTTACTTTATGCAGATAAGCCCTCAGAGCTGCATTCAACTTTTTCCTGTGAAACACTCCAATCTGAGACCCACAGAGAAGTGAGGGGGTGCTGCATTGACAATTCTTACTTGTTAATTTCTGTGTGCAGATAATGTGCTCACTGCTGTGTGCCTTAGATGCTAATTGTGTGAATGTTGGACCCACTTGAACTAACTAATCACAATAAATCCAGAAGCAATGGCAATTATGCCATAATTGGGTGTGATAGCTATTTACATACTGTTTTTTTCATGTAGGAAAGGTAAGTCATGTTGAACTAGACCTACAGGTTTGCTCTATCTAATTCCTGAAGACAGGAGCCTGGAGAGGAGAGGGGATGCGTAAGCAATGCAAGAAGGGTTTTACTAGGGTGTGAGACTGTCAGGATGTGGTACAGCTCTGAAGGTCTCCTGGCATGAAGCAGTTGTTAAAGCTAACCCCTCTGAAAGACAAAAATGTTTGTAGACTTGGAGGAGGGCCTGGCTGAGCATACAGTGTTGTGTGACCTGCCAAGGCACACAGTTTTTTTACAGAGAAGGCTTTACCTGGAGGAAAACCTACTTAATGTTCCTTCATGTTAGTTCGAATGCAGGGGTGAGGGGTAGTGTTGAGAAATGTGACTCTGCAACCAGTGATGAACAAATCTGTACAATGCCTTTCTTCTGAAGGCTTTGTTTTGCCTGAGTATGGGGCACAGCGCTGGGTGGCTGTAACGTGATCGCTGCAGCTCTGTCCTGGTGGCCGATGTGCTGCTGCATGCTGTACTAACCGTGTGAGGTAGGAAAACCCTGTGGCGAAACTCAATATGGAGAGAATTACAATAGCTCGTCTTTGTGACTGCAGGGGCATGTGTTTTGCTGTTGTGAGGCTGCACAGGGATAAATAAGGGGACAACCTGTTTAAGCAACACAGCTGCATGAACTCTTTTCATGCTGCATCTGACACTGTGCCTTTTGGTGCAACAGCCAAGGTCAGAAACATTGCGAGGGTTCCTGAAGTGCCACGTTGCTTTCACACATCCAGAGCGGCAGGCACGCTGCTTCATGGCATGCTGCTTCATGTCACGTTTCCAGGGACAGGGTGTCCCTCCACTGAGGATAGCCGTCTCTTGTTATACGGATGTGTTTTGGCCAAACAACTCTGTGGAAGTGGATCCAAGCCAAGCAGGTGGTTCAGCATAAGTAATACCTCATTTTTATACTGATACGCTGAAGATAATCTGAAAATGAGCATAGGTACAGGCCTTCTATGATAAAAAGGTGTATGAAATACTGTTTGTAATGGGAAGAGAGTATGTCTCTCCAGTGCCGTACATTCTCATTTTGTGGAAGGGAATTTCACAACCATCAATAAATGTTTTGAGTAACATATAATCTAATGCTTCAAAAAAAGATCTGTCATAACTGTGGCAGCGAATTTGATTGTGGTTTGTTTTTTAAATTTGAAATAAAAAAAAATAGTTTCAGCTTTAAAAGAATCTGATTTCATCTTGAAATTGTTACTGAAATGGAAGAAACACTGGACTTTCCATTGGCACGTTCTTCTCTTCTGTCCAGCTAAGTGTCTCCTCCCCTCCCAAGCAGGGTGTACATAGCGCATCACAAGCAGGTAGCTATTGCTGAAGACCCAGACTGTTCACTTTCAGCTCGTGAATAAAGCCCAAAAGGGTGGATGGTGCTACAGAATTGCTCCCATCCACTGTCAGGCACAGTGTTATCATTAGTTTTGATTGACTTTGCTTTTTCTCAGATCCTCTGGGATTCTTCCATATGTCTGACTGCTGTTGAGCAGAGAGCTGAACATATTTTTCCTGATCGCTGCCATGCTGAATCTGACCACTGACAGTATAAGCCCTTTTGCAATTCATTAAGTCCTTCCATTTCTTTTTTTTCCCTCTCAATATTTTACATTTCATAAGCTACTTGTACATCTGTGTTGGCTCTTGTTAGGACAGCCTCCTCTGTTCCAGTATTTCTCATGTATGCTATGAAGGGGCAGGAGAAAATAAACAAAATCAAAGTCTAGAACAGTATAATGAACAGTTCTTTTCATCTTTCCAAAACTTATTTTTTAGGTTTCGTGATACTCTGTGATGGTTAGGGGGGCCTGAGGCCCACAGCCTCACCTCAAATGCATGAAAACTTTTCATTGTTCAGACAGCTTGCTGTTAGACCATGGGGTCCCTTTCATTCCCACTGGGGGTGGGATTCGAGGAGGGAGGACTTACTAGTACAGTGCTCCAGAGAACAAATTGAGTGTATGAGGTCAGACATGGGTATCTGAAGAGGAGATAAATCATTCAATGCAGACACAATTTCCGATTTTCCCCCATGTACAGCACAATGCACATTTTAGCATGGCCAGGTGATACTGAGCAGTTAACATAGACTGTTTTTTACGCTTCTGTGCCTTGTGCCATCATTGTTACTCAATGCTTGTACCTGTGATATATGGAGGATTTACAGCCTTTCTATAAAGATGAATTTTATAGCTTGCTTTCCTCTGTGATGGTAGAAGCTCTTGGTAGTGGTCATACTAATGATCCTTCAGTTCCTCAAGGCAGTTTGGAATAACTAAAGGGCATAAATATCACAAGTGGATTCAGTTTTAACTATGCAAAAAAATTGGTTCTCATTGAATGATATTGTGGTACTTTGAATAATTGTAGACTAGGGATTGAATAGGAAAATGTGGCTTACTTTGTATTGCAAGTGTAACTGGTCATCTGGGACTGAAACTTTTTCCAAGTGAAGAGTAAAAGATGCTGAGTAGATGTGTGGAAGTTTCAGCACTGAAATAGTCATTTGCTGAGGACAGAATAGGAAGTGAACATAGGAAAAGTACTATATCTCCATAAAGCCATTAAAGAGTAGCCTTTCTTTTGTGCCTTACCACTTGGCCTAACCATTGAGGGATGGAAATTGGTTTGCTCAGTTTGCCTCTAAGTTGCCTCTTTAGTCCCTCCACAGAAACTCCACTATCAAACTTAGCATTCTCAATATAAAATCCATTTTTATAGCCACTTGCTAATGCCTCTGCTCTAGCAAATCTCTTCCAGTTTCATTTGCTTTCTGTAAATGAATATTAAAAATGCGGTTTTGGTGTTGTGGAGTTTGTAGATCTGTAATTTCCCATCTTCATCATCGAACCTCAAGACTTATTATATTATTATTATTTTAAAATAAGTTGAAGTGGAATGTTCTGCTGTCTGTTCTCCAACTGCTGAGAAGAAAGGAGAGAAAAAGAGATATTGCTTTGACTTGACTAGATAGGTGCAAAGTAAATCCAGACTGAATGTTTGGTGAATGATTTGTGTGTTACTTGTAAACTCATACTGAATTGACTTAATAGCTTTGGCTCAGAAAAATTCTGGGTAGTGGAATTGTGGGTGGTTGGGGTTTTTTGTTTGTGGGTTTGGTTTTGGGTTTTGTTGTTGGTTTTGTGGTGCCCCCCGCCCCAACCTGCATGGGGATGATGAGAACACTTCCTTCTCCTGAGGTATAGACATTAGCTGAAATGCCTCTTTTGCCTGAAAGGTCTGAATCCATGTCTGTCTTCTGACTTCTGCTACTGCAAGGATGGGATATTCTGAGCTGGGGTTATCTTTCCTGTTTTGCAGATCTGTTGCACTGAAAACTGAGATATTTATCAAACAAGACAGCAAGTGTTTATGTTGTCTGAGAAGATGAAGATTTTGATTCACACATCTGCTCCAGCGCATGTATAATAGCAAAATTAGGAACTCTGTTTTAAGTTTTATGCCACCCTAGAAAAGCTGATATGCTAGCAGTGAGCTGTTGTCCTGGGATGCAATGGGCTTAACTTACCTTGGACTAAGGAAGTGCTCTGTGCAGTAGGATACTGGGTAAAGGGAAATGACCACTGCTTTCTACTTTTGTATTTATGTGCATCCTTCTTTTTTTCTAAGTGCTGAAACCTGTATATTTAATTTCAGATTTGGTAGAAGCTTTCATTTGATTTGAATACAAACAAAAGCATTTATGAGGTTTTGTGCATTCATGTTTGGCTTTGTTCCACGGCCAAGCCAAGAAGTGTTATCTACGCAGCTTTACATTTAACTTTCTTTGCAGGGGCAGTGTTAGAGTATTATGTGGGAGGTATGAAAACTCTCTCGCTACTGTTTTTCACCACCGGCCAGTGTTACAGGAGATCTGAAGCTGCTATAACATGTCTTTGGTTTTGGTTTTTCCAGAGTGGATCCAGCTGAGGTGTGGGACAGCTTCTGGGACAAAAGGTGGCTGAGATCCATGTTATATTAAGCACAAGGGCATGAACTTTAGGGTAACAATGATTTCATTACATCTTAAAAAAGACCTCATTGGACAGCTTGTCCAAGACATACTTTACCTACAAGGACAGGAAAATTATTGCATGATAAACCTCTAATATTCATTTTCAATTTACATTTTGGAATATACCGTTGTAAGGAAAATGCCTAGAGTAACTATTTGTGAATGAAAATTTGCATTAGCCCTCAATTCTAAAGTGTAATCATCAAATTGCTGGTGAAATTACTTGCTGTCAGGGCTGCTTGCATAGAATCTGTCAGTTTGCCAAAGAGCCTTTAATAACTCTCTTGTTTTTAGAGCTCTTTGCTTCCAAACTGTGCATGCTCAGAAAGAATGCGAAATAAGGACTTGTAAAGCAAAGTAATTTCTCAGTCAGAGGCACCCAGAACAAAAGGACCCTTTCGTTTTATTTTTCTGGCAAGATGCTGAATGGTAACTGTGAAGCAGTTTGGGCTACTCTTTGGAAGCCTGAAGTATCTTTGAACTGGCTTCCGTGCATTGGTAATATAATAGACTTACAAAAGAGAATACAGCAATGCTGATGTGAATATCAGAGCAAAGAACTGCTTGAAGTTCACATTATGCTCACTGAATGGTTCTCTCAATTTCAATGAAGTATTTTTGTTTCATGGAGATGTTACAGAGCTTTCTTCAACCCCACCCCTTTGCAAATGCCACTTCATTCATGCAAGGGACTCCTGGTTATTTGTGGTGGCAGGAGACAGAGCAGAGAAGGACAACAACACTGGGTGGCTGTGAAAAACAAATACAGATAATACAAACATGTGCAAATAACATTATAAAAATGCACAGTAAAAGTGTAATGGAGATGATATGTCAGTGAGCTAATGCACACCTGAGCCAATTGGACGCTTGCCATATTCCACTTGCTGGCTCTGCCTGGAGCCAGCACAGATGCCTCTGTGCCTGTAGCCTGTGTAGTCCAGTGCCTGGGTACTCTGCCCATGGGTGGTGGTAAGCTGGCTGGGTTTGATGTAAATTTATTTTCCAAATCTTTACTGTGTCCTTTAACACTACACTCTTAGTCTCAGCTGAGTGTGTTTAATCCACTCTTAAGGCTGTAAAACTCTTCCTTTTTGGTAGGGGATTTCCTATCTTTGGGATGAAATTGGTGGCTTTCCTAGAAATGTCATGACATTGCTTTCTACAGGATGGGTGATATCCTAAGATTTCAGTTTTGAACAGACATGATTGTCTATGAGTACCATTTGGAGGAAACAGAGAAAATAAGCCTAAGAACAATGTTTTCAGGGTGTGTAGGAAAGCTAGCAAGATGGGGTAAATTGGAGAGGTGCCAGGAGATTAAATGAGGAATAGGAAGTGGTTGTTTTAAGTGTCTGAATTTCCCATTTTAATTGAACGTGAACATGCTTGTTCATCAAACTTTCATTAATAATATGTAGATCCTCATAGTAGGTTTTTGTAGAATAGGACAGGTCTTATAAAAGCAAGTCTCTTAATGATAAACTAAGGCCAAGCAAGAACTTGGTGTGAGCATGCGCGCATCTTTTTATAGTGTGGGTGAAATGCTGAGCATAAGTTCATGACCAGAGTGAACTGAAACATTGGATGGAGGGATGCATCCCTGCTCCCCAGCATCTGCTGAGGACAGCTGGATTGCTGCTGAGTGTAGGCATCCTCTGACCACATACAGCTGCCTTTCACTGTTTTTCTTCATCCTAGTAAGCGGAATTTCACCACAGTTTCAGAGCAGATGGATGGTGACTCCCACAAGGCTCTCTTGGTAGCCTGTCTCCCGCTTCTAGAAGTAGTGGTCTGTCCACAATTATATAAGCTGGGATAAGATTTTAACATAAGGCACAAGCTATGTCTCGTGCCTTTGAACTACAGCAAACGTCCATCTGTTGTTTGAATGCCATCTTGGAATGCTTAACCCCTGCCAAATCCTGCTGCCTTTGAAGTCCATGGGAGTCTTGCCACCAACTCCAGTTGGGATAGGATTTAGCTGACAAAATTTTTGTTTGCCTTTTTCACATAATTTGTATGTGGACTCTAACAGACAATAACATCTACTTATGATTAGGGTTGGATCAGGGAAGAGGGGACTTACAAGCAATATGTATCTCTGGCCTAGTGATGGAGAATTTTATAGTTCACTGTGGGGTTTTTTGACGTTATAATGCCAGTTAAGTTTTGATGTTAATGTTTGTCTTTTCTCATTCCCTTTTAGGAATCATTTACTGGTGGCATGTCTTGACAAAGGGAAATTTAATTACATGAACTTGGACATCATACCAATTGTTTCAAAAATCAATTATTCATACAGTGCTGCTTTTCCTGAACAGTGAAGAAATATTTACCCTTGTTAGGGAAGACAGATTAATGACTCCAGACACTGCTTGTAGTGAGTGATCGATCCTTCAGTAACATACGGTTCTGTACTTGTGGAAAATATAGCCTTTTATTTTTGGATCACTTGCACGCTTGTTATGCGTAGTACACTTTTAAGCATCTGCTTAGGTATTGCCTGCACTTAGTATTTTCAGGGTCTGTGATTACACTATATGCTGCCATGGAGAGGATTATACTGTCAGTGTTCTGTCAGAGTAGCATGGAATTGCAGTCTGGTGCATAATAAGAAGGGTATATTCAGGAACATTTTTTAGGTGACTGAATTTATATTGATTATTCAGAACAAGTGCACATCAAATCACAGACTTTGCATGTATGTAAGAAGCATGCATACACTTAAAGTCACAGGCTGATAGGGCACTGAAAAAATATAGAAGGATGAGCAGAAATAGTCCGTGGACCAGATCAAGTGCTCAGAACAGATTAGGGAGATGTGTTTTGTGCAAAGTGATTTTGTGCTTAGTGGCTCCTCATCTTTCTTAGTGCCAGACTGTTCCTGTCACACAGATTAGAGATGGCTTGAGGGTGTATTCGGAGAGCTCTGAAGGGCCTTTGTGGCTGTCAGCACCTATGAGACACAGCAGCGTCTCTCTTTGGTGCTGGGTTAGCAAGGAGAGGCTAGTTTCACGTAGAATACTTTGTTGATGGGAAGAGACTATACTCTTCCGGTACATGCTAGATTTATCCATGGTGGGATAAATCAAAGCTGCCCTAGAGCTTCCAGAAAGCTGGCCCTATCAGCTGCTTCAGCTCTGGCACTGGACAAAGAAGAAGAAAGGGTCTAAATTGTCCAAGACAAAGGCTACTCTGCTTTCTGTTGGCAGACAAAAATAATGGTTGAAGAAAGTCTCCTTTTAGCCTTTGCTTTTTTGCAATCCAGAAATGCAAATCATAATAAATGATGTGGTTTTAATCTAGAATCTCCAGCTGTTGTTTTAAGGAGACCCTGCATATATGGGCTCATATTGAAATCGTAATGTAAAATAGGTGGTTCCAGACTGTGTGAAACTATGGCTCGTTGTTTAGAGTGCTGCAGAATTTAACATGAGACTTAAATGTACTTCCCAATGCTGTACTTCAATGCCTTGGTAGCTATCCCTCACTGATGAGATGCAAACCCATGTAACTGAAGAGCTTGTTCTTGTATTTCTTCTCATACCAGATGCTAGATGGGAGTTTTGGGTACAGTTTGAACTAAAAGGAAACATACTATATGTTTTGAGGAGGAATCATTGTAAATGTAGAAAGAATAATTATTCCTAATTCACATGGGATTGGTTATACCAGATGTGTTGTCTGAATCTCACCTGATTTTTTTCTATCACTCTGAAGCTGTTGAACTCACTGGAGTTTGAGTTACAAACTTGAAAAGAAGAGGAGAATTCATGGCTTCTGTTTGTAAAGTCGTATGTAAGACTGAACACAGCACTTGTCATGGTTGCCCTGTGCACCTACTAAATATTTCATATGAAGTGCTATTTTGAGTATCCGATTAATTATTTAAAGCTAAATGTGGTTTCTCTTTACAACATATGGGAGATTCATCAGTGGCAAAGGCTATGTTGTATAGAATATTGTTGCCAAAAACACTTCTTGCTTGCAGTAATCTGCTAAAGCCAGATGTATATGAGCAGGGATGAAGGTAAAATTAATCTCCTAGGTAAAACTAGTCACTGTGACAGGGATTTATGAATGACCATTTAGACCAGCTTTGTGGTCTGCTAGGTTCAGTGTCCTGTCTCGGCTACTAGTCACTCCCAGGTGTTTCTGAGAAAAGTGAAAGAAATCCATCTACAGAACTGATGAGACTTATTTTTTGTAGATTGTAGTTAGAATTAATTCATCAGAGAAATCTCATTGGTTCTCCTTTATCTCCAAATATATCTTGCTGATTTATTTTCAGCTGTTAATGCTGCTGAAGTAATAAATAACACTGTAATTATTGAAAATGTACCCTTGATAAGCTAGAACACAAACTATTACTAAATGTATAAACTATTGAAACACCAATTATGAGACACCTATGTGAGAAAAACCCTGATGTTTTATGTTTCAGTCCTAGTAGCTCAGCCTTACAGACTTTTTTTAGTTGTCTTTTACTGACAGCCTCATTTATTGACAAAATCACATCATAGCTTACATTCTGTTGTTGCTTTTTAAGGTGTCTGCTAACAACCTTTTCAGATGGATACCCTACCTAATTTCTAACTGGTGTACTCACAACACTTGTTTTATATACCTTTTCCATCATACAAGAAAATATCTAGATTTTTCATTCAATTGATCATTATGCTTTGTAGCGCATACTTTTCCTGTTCTAAGAGATGTGGGGATTTTCTTGACCCCCCCAAAAAAGCAAGAGAGTAGAAGTATGCCTAATGATGTTTAGGATTCTGCTCAACTCAAGGAATTGAAGACATTCATAATCTGATCTAGAGTTCATGTAAACAAACCAGATTTGGGATGCTGCAGTTAAATTCATGCTCAAGACTTATGGGAGAGCATGGCTCTGGTTTTAATGTTATCCTAAAGCTTCTAAAACTCATTCCTTACTACCATAGTCAGTGATACTTGGATGTAAATTTAAACTGAGAAGCATTGTTGCTTTCACACATTTCTATTCCATTAGTCGGGGCTTACATTTATCTCCCTATTATATCATAGACAATGATTATGGGTAGGTCTAGTCCCACAGTGCTGCGTATCGGATTCTCTCATTAGATCTGTAACCTTGCCATAATATATTGCAAGAAGGCACAGGGATGCAGCACTGAATGAAGGACCTTCCGTGGGTCTGTCACCCCACTTCTGAGCGGTGCTTAACAGCTTGTGAAATTGGGTGACTAGCCTCCTGGGATCTCCATCTTTCCCTGCCCGCCTTGGTGGCAGGCTCCTTCCACCTTTCAGCTCTGGCAGGCAGGCAGGCATGCCGGCAGGGAGAAGGTCCCTTTCTTCCCCCATAAAAAGAGCACCCTATGTTTATTTTGGATTAGCCCACATCGTCTTTGATTACTTTTCCAAGCAATTGTGTCTATGGGTTTGTATCCTTAACATTAATCTCATTCCTTTTAAATTTTTGAGTTGTAACACAGGTTCTGCAGCTAAGCAGCAGCAGCTGAAAGACTGTGCAGGGTTTAACTGAAGCATGAGATGTTTTTGACCTCCTCTTCATGAATGTTTTCTAAGCTTGAAAGTGAGCATGTGTGGACTCCACAAGATTCTTTTATACATAATTTATGTCATTACAGAAAAGTAACTAGAAATATGTACTTGTTTGTTACTGTAAAAATATATTACTTTGGTTGTCTGTGGATCTCCTTTTTCTCTGAAAATATTTGGAGACAGTTGAGATCTAATAGTTATACTTGATATAATATGCTTCGGAGGGGCTTAGAAGAAAAAAGCTGACTTGGATTATAAATTACTCTTTTTTTTATGGCTAAAGGAGCATGTGATTTTTTTTTTCTTTCTAAGTAGCGGTGGTGTGTGCTGCTTCTCAGGGCTGCTGCTGCTGGGTGATGGGAAGTCTTCTCTCTAATAGTTTGAGTGGGCTTATTGATAATATTTTGTAGAGAAGCTGTTGAAATCTGTGAATACACACTATTTAAAGTCTCAACAGCTTCTTTCCTGTGCTGCTTTTGAAGAGCATGATAGTCAAAGTCATGCTTGCGTACTGTTCTTGGGATTGAATGGTACTCTCACTTGGCTTGTTTCTTCTGGAGGGTAGAAGTCCTTCTGTGAGTAAGGAATTCTTCATTGAGCTGTGCTTCATCCAAATGTGTTCAATGACACTGAAGTGGTTTTAATTGTAGGCTGCATGAGTGTGTGTGGGGGTTGTTTGAGAACACAGGTTGCTGCCAGATCTGTCAGTGTTTTATCCAATGGCTTTCTGTGAGGGGAGAGTGCAAGTCCTCTGAAGCTTTCATACACTGTAGTAGCAACTATTTGTTGACAGTATTAAAGGAAAGTGAGCTTTTTGCAAAAGTTTTTAGCTTCATATATCAAAGTGAACATATCTGAGGGCCTTTAAGATTTAAACCTCATTTCATGTAAAAACTATCCATGTGGTGCTTGCGGCACCTGCACTGTCTGATTTAAAAAAAAAAAATTGTATGTCTTCCACATCTTTATGCTCTCTGCCTTTTCTACTTTTTTCTTTTTCACTTTCCCTTCTAGTCTTTTTCTGCCTTTGCCTGTGATTTTTTTTTTCTTCCCTTCCTTTAAGCTGTATCATTTCTCCCACTGGTTGCCTGCCAGCTGGCTCTCTGCTTTTGAGGATGGGGCATCTGCAGGTGAGACAGGTCAAGCTGTCATGTGTTCCCACTCTAAACTGAATGTCACGGGAGCAAAGAAGCAAAGATTTTCTTGTTTGTCTTGGCCTCATAAGTGGTCCCTTCAGGATCAGGGACATGAAAAGGTTTTGGCTCCTTCTGTTTTAGGCTGCAGGTCGCAGCACACCGCAAAAGCAGGTTCAGATTTGGGTTGGGTATGACTTCTTGCCCACACAACTCTTTGCAGCAATCGCTATCCCCAGGACCTGAAGGTCTTCACCTTGTCACCTTCTCTTCCCTGTTCCTGCCCTGGGAGGACTTGGGTACAGCAACAGCTACCCAGATGGGAAGTGATGCTGGCAGAAACCCAGCAGGTGCTTCCTTCATAGGAGGCAGCTAACTTGTGGAATAAGAGGAGGTGTACAGTGGGGATGGGGTCTAACACAACTAGCCAGCTTTCTGCTACCTCTGATGTTATGAATTCATTAAGCCTTTCCCCAGCAGCACCAGCTGCAGTGGGGGGTGTTGCTAGCTGTGGAATGCGGCATGCATCATCTGCTTTGCCTGGTTGCACTTGAGGCTTCCTCTGCTCTTTACAGATGGCTGCAAATGGATACATTCACCTTTGAAAGTATTAAATATGTCTTACACCTAATGTTAGCTGTGTTTTGTGCTGTCAGTGTGGGTGGTTTTGGGGGGGAGTGTTTTGTTTTCATAATCTGAGTTATCCTATTCTATTACCCCAGATAATTGAGTTGGTTAAGTCCTGCCTTTTGTGGAGAATTGTGCCAGGATTTACTAATAGTAGTAGGGCATTCCCCACTGGGTACTAGGCCTTGCACAAACACATTTAAAGCATCAGTGATGCTAATAAGAGTTTTGTTACTGACTTCTGCCAAGTTCAGGATTTTCCATGTGGCTCTAAAAGAGAGATCTGGCTTCTCAGTCATTGTTTGTCTTTGTACTTAGCTTGTATATGACCCATGTTTAACCTGAGCGCTCTTTATATCAAGTTTTCTATATAAGCTTTCTGGTTTCCTATGTCTCAGCTTGGCTGCCTAATCGGGAAGAGGATTTTTAAACAATTCTTTAGTAGGCATAAGAAACAAGTGTGCTTAACATAACTGCAAGTGTGAAATAAGCAACCTTCTGCTGAAAGTTCATATGCCAAACAGCTAATCCACCATATGTGTGACCTAAAAAGTACAGACACATAGATATTCTTCCCTCCCCCAGTTTCTTAGCCTTTTCATGGCTGCTTCAACTGTAAGTAGCCCAGTAATGCTATATGCTTGATCGATGTATGGGATCTGTGATGGTATTTTGCAGTTAGGGTTGCTGCATTGCATAGAATGCCTCTAAGTGAAATGAAAGGAATACCACAAGCTTTTCAGCTGTGACATGCTACCTCAGCAGTGGTATGCCTTTGGGAAACACAGAAGTGCGACAGCCTTTCAGGAGCCCAGGAAGCATGTTGCATACCAGCAAATATCTTGATCTTGATTCTTATTTAAGTGTTTTATATGTTCCTGATGATTTTTCCACACAAGGGACACAAATCTGTCCTTGCTCTCCAATCGCGTCTGCTGCGGCCCCTGGAGTTGCCCTGGTTCCAGTGTGAAGGAGAGAGTAAGACTCGTGGTGTCCTGGACTACAGGAAAAATAATAAGAATACATATTTTCAGAAAAGGATGCATTTCTTGGGCATAGCATAGGGGATATATGGCCGTCATACTCTTGGGATTTTTTTCCTTGCCTCCAAAGACCAATTATAGAAGACTATAAGCAGCGGCCAGCCCTGCACCCCCTGAAGTCATTTTAGGTCTGATCCTGCACAGAAGATGTCACATAAATGGCAGAACTCTTACTCATTTGCAAGTAGGTTGGTGCTCATCATGGGTCTAGTTTCATGATACATAATTTGTGTCACTTATTACATTGCTGCAGGACGTAATATGTTACCCACTTATGTCAAGATCGGAAAAACAAGCATGGTATGTACTGTGTCATAGCCAAAGTGTAAGCATGTCCCCCACAACTCTGTTGTAGACAGAATACAGTTTGGCTAAAGTGAGTATAATCTGTCCGTTTGTATGCACAGCTAAAATTACTGAAAAGTAGTTTCCAGATAAGGATTCATTTAGGGAAATGTGGCAACTGCTTAATTAGCTATAGGTATGGCTTTAATTGCAGTCTGTAGCCAATAAAGAATATGTTTGGCCTATAGGAAGAGGCAAAGGAATAGAATATGTGCATGAGGCAGTTTAACGATTAAAGTACTGTTTACAAATACAAGCTATTAAAAAAAGCGACTCATGCTGGAAAATGGTCCCAAGCCATAAAATATTAATTGATCATTAAGTCATTATAAGAGGCATTGACATATATCCTGTATCTATGTGTGTCCCCTTTAACTTCCATCTGCTGTTTGTATACACCAGTGACGAAAAAATATTTTTTTTTCCTTCAGAAGCAGAACATAACAAAACGTTTGCATTTTATGGAGGGTGTGATGCACAAAGGCTGACCAATATTTCACCAATAAGAAAGTTTGTATTAATGGTATGATTGCATTAATGTTTAAGGTTTTTTCAAAGCTACTTAGAAAACATCCATCACCTGTAAGAGAAGATAGGCAACCGTTTCTCTTAGGGTGTTTTAACAGTTTCGGTTCAAAATCATAATGTCTGGGGACATGGCAGGTATGGAATATGGTGTTACTAATTTTATAGCAAAGGTCTAACTATGCTTGTAGTATAAGAGAATATACATGCCACATGGATATGGAAGTTAGGAGATGGCTTGAATCTTTCAGCGCAGAGGTGGACAATCTGGAGAAGCTTTTTAGCTTGCAGGCAGAGACCTGGAGTGACAATCACTGCAAGGTCTGGGTTGGGGAGAGCTCTTCAAGAGACAGCAGAATCCGGGGTGCTTTATATGCCTGTACAGGGGAAAAGCCCCAACTGACAGAGTGTATCTGAAGGACATAGCAGCAGAGAGAGGACCTGAGAATTATTTAGCAATGTAGTGATGATTCTTCATGGGAAAATCAGATCTCCCAATTGAAAATGGCATTATGTCCTGTTGTTCAAGCCCCCCAGGGGGTAAGTTAAGGACCACTCCTTCCCTTTTTCCCTACTTAGGTGATGCACATAGCTGTGCGTCTGTAACATTAATTGACAGTATCAGCTTTATAGCAGGTAAATAGCTGTACTGATCTACAATATGTACATAAGTCAGGAAACAACAGAGCACATGCTGAAGTTTGCTGGACTCTTTCTTGTGCTGCTTATTGTTGTTGTTTTCTGTGTGTATACTTGACAACTGTCTTTTTCTGGGAAAATTTGAGCTTGATAACAAACAATCTGCTGTGAAAACATATGCAAAACAGATGATACCTACATTACTTAAATATTTTAACATGGTAGAGCAGCACTAAAATACTACCCACCAGTACTATATATACTGTATTGCTATATATTTTTCCAAAACTGAATTCTGATGGCTATATGTTAAAATAAAGGAACACGGTTTTCCCCTGTGGGTAACAAATTTTCTCTTCTTACCACAGGTGCATTTAGTGCTCCTCTGCCAGTGAGAGGGAAATGGCACAGTTGGGAAAGGAGTTGGAACTAGGACGTATTTGCCCGCTCAGAGGATTAGATTTCTCTCTAACTTTTTTCACTTGTGATTTCTAGCCTTTCTGAATACAGACTGATAATTTCTGATGTGTTCTAGCTCTAGCAGGACACTTTGTAGTGTTGATCCTTCCATTAAAGAGTGAAACTTGACAAGCTCTATTCTAATGTAAGTAACTGACCCAAGGAATATGAAAGTATGCATTCCAAAATAATACCTTAATTTTCTGAAATGCAGAAATATGTATCAACTGTTTCAAAATATTCTGTCAGGGGAAAAAATAAAACCAAATTTCTCCCTCCCCTGCTTTTTTTGGTTTTAAAAAAGCCAGTCCCCAAATTAAGGAATGGATGAAAACTAAGGAGGAAATGTTTGCTTGACTTACAAGTGTTGCTGCTGCTTTGCATTTAAATTAGTGTGTGCTCTGACCTAGTGACTACCAGATAACTTGTATTTATATTCTTCTCATGGATACTTTGGGTTCTTTCAAACTATTCTCCCTTAGAAGGTGAATTTATAGCAAGTAAAAAGCATGGTCAAACAACAGTATTATAGAAGACTATGTCTACTTCTAAATGGTGCACTACGGGTACTAGTTTCATTGTGTATTTGGAGTTTTTGTAAGATGTTTTGTAGAACTACAAAGAGAAATTTTGTACTTACCAAAGTAGTCGTATTTCGTTTACTGTGGATCGTTACTGGGTAGTAGTAATGGAAATGCACCCCTCGGTTTCCAATGTTTTAAATGTTTCATTTTACAAACTTCAGTTTTGTTCAGTTTCCCTCTACCAGAATGGCTTGGTCTCTGCTTGTACCTTGATGTAAAAAAGAGAATGCCTGGAAGGAAGCTTTTATCCTTGCCCTGTTAGCAGGGCAAGCTGACGTATCATACTTACCGTGCTGTATGATGCATATCTATGTCAATAATGGTGCAGGGAATAGCGAGACCGGTGCTCTTCCTCCTCAAAATTGAACCTGAGGAGTGCAGCAAAGCAGGTACAGGTGTACCCATGGTACTCCTGTGTAGGTCTCCCTTGTCTTTCATAGATAAATTAGCTACTGTCCGTGCTCTCAACTACTCTAGTTCTTCAGTATCGAACCCAACCAAGTCCTAACTAATCCTAATTACAAATTAAAACTTGTAAAACACATGGATTCATTTATTTCTTTTGCTTGTTTACACCAATAGTCATATGAATGTAGTGATGAAAGGGACTGCCTATCAGTCCCCATCCAGTCCTCTGCAATCCCAGGCAATTTTACAATGGTTGTGAAGCCCATAATATCTATTGCCTGTGGGTAATACACAAGGAGTCATAAAGCATTTCTTCTGTGACAAATTTAATCTACAGTAAAGATTAAAAAAACCACAACTATTACTGTTTCTCTCTCCACAACCCACTCCTTGCCCAGAGAAGCTGGGAGGAATTGAATACATTATCCACACTCAAAGTTCTGCTACAGCACGACTTGGTTATAGCAAAGCTCATTGTTTTGGACCCTATGTGCATTTTGTGTTCATATGCTGTGTTATGTGGAGCACATTTAGAGCTCCTATTGAGTCCTAAAAGAAACATGGAAGGGTCCTGAGGAAGTTTACAGGATGCTAAAATTAAGGTTTAGATGTTTGAGGACTTTATATTATTGTCCGGTACCCTGTGTTGGAAGGAGAGGGTAGGACTTTGTTTCTCTGGAAGTTGGAAATAGCCTGTAATTCTCTTCCAAGCTCAAGTAGGAACTGGCTTGGACTGGCCAAGTAGCTGGAAGGATCTGATGCAGCAGGGGCTAAAAGTCAGTGGAAGTCAGCTGGAAATTGGAAGGCTGGCCATAGAGAATTAGCTCCTTTCCCCACCGACTTTCTCCTGTGTGAGAATTACTGGTGTTCTGGTATTCTTGCTGAGAGCAGAATTTTAGAACCGCAAAATGCATAATAATGACTGAGACTGTCATCAGTTTAGTGACACACAGAGAAAGAAGGACGATTTCTGCCAAGAAGCATTGACATTTACAGGCAGAAAAGACTGACATAGGTCAGCTTTGCAAATTTTTATGCATCTCCCCATTGCTTAACTAAATTCCTCACCTGAAGCAGGGATAAAAAGTTGAAAATATTTTGAAATGAAGATTTCCTCCCAGATTGGTCCCAGTTAAATAAAGCATTTTGTCTTGATTTTTGCCCTTTATTTCTTTTTTGAGCCGAATACTTACTTGCCTTTCAAAAGGTTTAGTGTTTTTTTTCTTTTGCTTGGAGATGGGCACTCTAAACTCTTTAAAATTTTCACAATTTATTTTTGTTGTTGGGTTGCTTTTTAAAAAACAAAAAACTTTATGAGAAGAAATAAACTATAAAAAGTCAGTGATAGTTTCTAAGCTGACCAGTTGTATTCTAGCTCTGTAACTTTAGTTTTGAGACTCCAGAGGACACACTGCACACTTCTTTCTAATCTGAGAGAGATGTCATAATGAAGGACTATGGAAATTACCAAGGTAGTTTAGGTACTGGCATCACTGTTGTCATATTAAAATGGTGCTGCAACATGTTTAATTTATGCATCTGTTACCTCTCAGCCAAGCAGCATTAGCTGTAGGTCAAATAAGTTTCTCTAACTTGACAAAATTCCTATTCTCTGTTGAAGAGAGTGGTTTTCTGCTCTCTATTCTATGTTTAGGCTCTTGTTCTGAAACATGAAGGTGCGCAGGAGTCCCTGGTGCAAATTAATCTTCTGTGGTCGTCTTTCAAGTGAAACTAACTTCCATACTAATCTGTTCTGTGCGGCTGTCAAGCTGTTTAGAAGACTTATTGATCCTCGCCACAATAGAAAAGTGACACTTGAGCAACAACAAACTGCTTTTGAATGTTTTCTGATGTATTGCTGGCATTAATGTTATTCAGCTTAGCACTTGGCCAGATATGTTGTTTTGTTTCACTGGTTGTTGCTCTGTTCTTTGTATATTGTCTTCAGATATGGAGATGTTTACAGTCTAATTTATGCAGCACCTTAAAAACAGATCTCCATTTTTAAAGTAGATTGCTGTGTACTACTGTGGCTTTTTTGAACAGAGAAACAAATAAACCCTAGCATTGCAGTTTGTTCCAGTGCTGAAAAAGGAGAGGAAGAATTGCTGGAATCTGTATTATATATGAAGCTAAGACTGGGAAAGTTCATGGGTTGCTGAGGTGCTCTAACATGACTGGGCATATGGGGGTAGGGCAGATATATGTGTGTGTGTATATATCTTTTTGAGTGTACAGGTAGTGAAAACCATATGGCTGCACTAGTCTTTGGGCACAAATGAGTTGAAAAGACTTGTAATGACTGAGACCCGGGAGCATCTTACGGCAATTTAGAGAAGCAGAACCTTGCAGAGCATGTTTCACATTGGCTGGTCAGAGATGACACCTATTCAGATATGGTTTTATTGAACTGCACTGAAAGATACACAAGAGATTTCGGAAGGCCTGAGGGTAAAAGGGGAGGTGCATATGGTAGCAACAGCAAGAATGCATATGACAGAGGGAACACTGGGACAGTTGTCATACTTATTTGTTGGTGTCAATCCTTTCCAGAAAAATGTCAACTTTTTTGGAAGCTGAATTATGATTTGAATCGCCAAACTACAGAAAGAAATTAATAAAACCTCAATGTGTTGAGGCAAATAGAATACACCTTGAAAACAGGCCAGTTGGAGATAGTCAAACTTTCTTATAATATGTCCAATATACTGAAGTTTTTATGGAGAACTCTGCAAGTTCTCTGGCATGTCAAGCCAAAATGTCATGCTTTTGGGTGGGATTGTTTGCTCAAGGAGGAGCATTCAGGAGGATCTTGAGGTCACAAACAAATAGCTAGGTGTTGATAGTGCCTACTCTCAGGAACTTATGTGAGAGACTTAAAACTGTTTTGGTTTGGTTGGGATTTTTTTGTTTTTGTATTTTAATCAGTGCTTTATTTTCTATTTGAAAATCCATTTGCAAGAAGCAGATCTCAGGATAGCATTCACACAAGTCGGGTGTTTGCAACTGTTTTTATACAGCATGCGGTGAATGTACCGAGTTATACTCTTATTGACCAGTCTACTGTCCCTCCAGACCTACAAGAAATATGTCTTTTGTTTTATGCCCCGGTCTGGGACCAGTCTCACAGATGCACTCTGGCAGACAGGAGATGGGCGAGACTCTCAGCATCTTCTCCAATGACCACTCAGAAATGCTGTCCACTGTCTCCTCCAGCGACAAAGCAAAGGAAAGAGGAAGGACTGGAAGCCCCTATAAATAGCAGTAGTTTGACAACAGCTTCTTTCCTAAGAAATGGTTGGGGGGAAGAGGTAAGGAAGGGAAAAGGCACAAGCTTTGCTGCATGAGAGGGTAGCACAGGTTAGAGGGTAAATTGAAGACTTTTCTTAAGGCCAAGGTGAGGCACCTGTAAAGTGAGACGGGAAGAGGACCAGGTGTGGTCAAGGGGAGTAGAAGCAGGTGGATATAAAGAAATGAAGGAACCTTAAGATGAGTGCTCTGGAAAAATAAAAGTATGGAGGAAAAAAGAGATGGCTTATCCCTCCTGTCTTTTTGTGTGTGTGTCTTTGTCAATACATGACCGAAAAGAGGAAAAGCATAGATACATTGTATCTGGGTTGTGACAAAGCAGATTGCTTAATCTTCCAATGAAGATGTAATACAGGGATGTTATTTTTCTTTCTATTGTGCTGATAAACTCTGAAAAGTGAAAATCCTAGGGAATTGCTTGTGTCAAAGGAAAATTTCAGGCTTGCATTTTTCAGTCTACTGCAGTCAGGTATGCATCCGGTACTGGTGTGTGACAGGCTGTCAGAGAATGAGTACTTTGTTAAATACAAGTTAATTTATTGTGACATTTATCTGTTTGGAATGATTAGCTTTTTGACAGATTTTTTTTTTTTCCTCTTTCAACTAGTGCCTCAAGAAATAAGGGGCTTCATTGGAACAATGAGCAAAAACAGCAACTGCAGGAAT
>NW_008825409.1:861254-879688 GCF_000699105.1 Pygoscelis adeliae | reverse complement strand
GGCAGGAAGTGAGGGAAAAAACCCTAATCTCAGCAGGTTATTTGAACTACCCCAGGTCTGGTTTGCAAGCATACATATGGTATGCTGTAAGTGAGCTCCCCCTCTGAGTTGAGGAAGTGAATATCATTCTTTCTAAAGCTAAAGCAGTCCTCTGCTGCTTGCTTGAATTTTTACTACTGGCTTCTTTACCAACGGCTCTGCCGCTGCCCCTGGCTTTGCTCTCCTGAGCAGCACTGCCCACGAAGTAGCGCAGTGCTTCCTGTCCCTGCAGCATTGGCTGATGGAGTCTCCTGCTGCAAGAACTAAAGCCTGTTTGGTATTGCTCTAAGCAGCTTTAAAAAATAAAGGATTATTAATGGGTTCAAAAGTGTTTTCTGCAAATATATTTAAAGATAAAAATCAAAATTTTTCAAAGGTTCTAATAGCTCTTTTATGGGATGCTCAAATCTAAAAGCTCTGTTGATGCCTGATCATTTATTTGTTTGATTATTTATTTAAGGAAATTAAGTCTTTGGTTCTTCAGTCTTGGACTGAGCACCTGGATTTGTGGAAGCCCATAAACCTCTTTTCTCTTGGTAACTAAAGTTCTACAAGCTGACTGAATATTGGGTGGAAAGTTATTTCTTATGTCCAGCAAAATGACCAAGAGATCAGAAAGCTTTGAATATCTTCATATAGATTCATTATCTTTATACAGGTTTATTAATTGAGTTTACCAGTTAAAAGTCTTAAGTCACCCATGTTAGTAATAAAGTGGGGAAAAAAGAAAATCTGAATATGTAGGTCTGTAATGCACGAGAGGTGACAATCATTTATAGGGTTGGGGTAGCTCTCTACCAAACACCGTGTTCAGCTGTCCCGGTAAGGCTGCACCCACCTGGACATACTCGCAAGGAGAGGGCAGCGTAGCCCTCAGCGTAGCCAAGTCTCTGTCTGATGTCCTGTTGCTGATGGGGAACCAGCGCAGCATGGTCCTTGGTCCCTTCCATGAGCGTTGGGGTCAGACCATGGTTGGGGGAGGCCCTGCTTGGTGACATGAAGCAGCAAGAGCTGTGCTGAAGGAGTGAGGTGGTTGAGAGGCTCTCTGTCTCCCATAGCCTGAATAAAGAATCCCCTTTACGCTCCTTACGACTCGAATACTGTTTTCACTCCACTAGGAAGGATCCTGCAGGCGCCAAGCACAGGGAAGGTGCTTAACAAGTAATAAAGAATAGCAATAACATCTGATTAGGTCTGGGCAGGTAAGAAGAGGGGGAATACTTTGTGAATATTTAAAATCTTAAACGTATTGCAAGCAAGTCCCTCCATGCAATATTGTTAATTACCTAGACAACAGAAGCCATGCAATCGCCTTCAATCACAGGCTTCTATTTAATAAGCTTATTGTAATGTATTGCTATTAAAGCTCTTCTAATAGTTTGTGCAAGTTTCCAGCTTTTTCTCCCAGGGCAGCATTGCAAATCAAGCTATAAAATTAATCAGTAAAGCTACTTTCCCCCTATTAAAGTAAGTGGATGAAAATACCTAGTGACAGATCTGAGTGGCATCCTGTCAGCCTCGGGATGGGATTGTCAGGCAGCACCGGACAGCCACAGCCGTGCCACCCAGTGTGGCGTGGCTTAGCCAACTAACTGCTAAAACTCTTGGAGATCTCACAAATCCAGCAGAAACATTTGCACATTTACACTATTAAAAATGCTTTCGGTGGCAGGAACTGAATCTTATTTGTTGCTCATCTATATTTAAGTCAACCAAATTCCTGCTCTGTTGTACCAGCCTTGTTCAGAGCAACCCTGTTACAGGAAGAAAGTTGCTCCAATGGACATAAGAAAACTGAGAGCAAAGATTAGCCTAATGAAGTTCCTTCTGAGATTCATTTCTGTTGATTTGGCTGAACTTGTTTCTTAGATATATCTGCAATACAACATCCGCTCGTGAGATTCTGCTGGCAGACAGCTTTTCTGTGTGGTGTTAATGGTCACAAAAAATAAGAAATGAGAGAAAACACTTGAGAATCATCCTCACAGAATCATACTGCCCAGAAAGCAATGCTTTACAGACAGGATAGTACTGTTTAGGATATTATTCCTTGGCTATTTATAATCATAAATTTCCTATCTGACATTGTTTTGTGCACTGTCTAAATCTAATCTGGAACAAGAGTTGTGAAATAAAAGTAGCAGTGCAGTGTTTTGGCCCCCAGCAATAAGCAATAAATTCTGTGAGATATTTTTGCTGTCCTACTAACTTGGTTAGGCCATTTACAGGTTTTGCAAAATATTTATGGAGATGAAATATCTGCAGCAGTCAGGTGAGACCTTTTACCATTTAAAAAATGTGTATGTTTGGTATCTGAAGATACCACCCTATGTAGAATCAGACAATATAAATACCATATGCAGTGTTTGTACGTGTTTGTGTCTGACTCTTCAAGCTGGAGGTTGGATAGAGGAAGAGAGGAAATTCTAAAAAGAAAACAAAAGCAATTAGAGGCAATTATCACTGTTGCCTTTTCTTTCTTTTCTTGGTGTTCTCTAAGCACAGAGGTATTCATTTTGGGGAAGATCGGACCTTTATGAAGATCTTATACAAGGGATGGTATGAAAGCTGCCATCACTGGCTCTTGCAACAGGTCCTGGTGCCGCTGAAGCTGTCCCACAGAAGGGCTGACATTTGGGGTGCCTCTCTGTTCTGGTTGCCTGGCCACATCAGGGGTCCCGCAGGGGTGGGGGAGTACTGCAGCTCTGTCTGGTGCCTCTGCCCAGGTCTTCTTCCTGGGAGTGTGGGGATGAAGGAGGCTGGGGCAGGTGTGTGTGGGAGGGAGGGAGGGTGCAGGACCAGAGCTCAGGCCTGAGCTGGAGGGAGGAACGCAGCCAGCTCCCACAACAGGTAGGCCCTCACTGGTCCCTTCTGGACAAACAGCCAGAACACAGCCACTGGGAGAAAAAATTTCCTCTTCCAAGAGAAATTTGAAAGCTTCCAAATTGAAAAGTTTTGTTCATTTGTTTTTAATACCTTTCTTCATCTCCAAGTAACCGTGCTTTCAAATGCATTTTGGTGGTTGTTTTTGTTTGTAAGTTATTAGCCCCTCCCCTGTGAAAGCCCTGAGTCAATTCTATTTAAACAGTTTCTTTTCTGCTCTGGAGATGGACAGGAAGCAGAAGGTTAAAGTTTTTAGAGGGACCAGCTTCCTCTCCATTGAGTTTAGCTGTAGCTTTAATCCTGTTCCCGTTCCCTTTTTTGTTTTTTTTTTGTTTGTTTGTTTGTTTTTACATTCTTTCCTTCTGCACTTTTGCATTGATGAGAAACAGGCAGAGAATAGCTTCTGTTCTCTAGGGGGTGCTTGCATCCACAGCCTGAATGTGGGATGCTCAGAGGGAGATACTCTGAGCCAGGTCCTGGTCCCTGCTTGGTGATGTTAAGTCTAGCAATGTTTTGGTGCGAGCAGTTGTGGCACCTTGAAAGACCATTGTTGTTCGACCTGAACTACGAGAGGTCCTCTCCGTAAAGTTGAAGTGTTACACATCTAGAAATATTTTAATTTTGCTGCGTTATAGGACGTCTAATGCATCATTAGTGCTAGCTGAGAAGGCGATAGTGATACTGTGTTGGTGTTATGGATGTGTTGCTGCTTTGATTAGTGGACTTAAGGGGCTCAGCCGCATTCCACTTCCTGTAATGTATACTCCTATAACAAATGTTATCTCAGGTTTCCAGCATAAGCCAGGAACGTTTTTAACTGCACAGCCCAAGGGATGTGAGAACATGGCAAGGTGTTGGTAGTTTTGCAGGACTTACTGGACAATCATCTTAGATTTCAGAAACCACTACAAGCTGTCTATTGAAACCAAGCCCTCAACTGACAGAGAAAAATAAATACTGTACAGATTAATTTTCAGTCTTCATCCAAGATAGATCTGTTCACTCCTAATGCCATCTATTTGTGGAATTTACAGGCAGAAAATAAGCTAATTGAGATTACTACAAGTGAGCACTAAATGCAAGCATGAATAAACCCTGTATTCAGCTTTCCTTGAGGTGAGGAAAAAATGTTTCAAAACATTAGGGTATTTGTTTATTTTTTTAATTACACTTCTGGGAGAGAATAAAAATCTAAAGGAAGAAATAACATCTGGGGGAACGAAAAGTCAGAGAAAAGATTGTTAGAAATAGTAACACTAAAACAAACAAACTCCAACCAGAGAAATGTCTCCTGTAAGTCACAATCGTGTGGCTCATTTATTTTTGTCATTTTTTTCTATGCTCATATCACGTTGTTTGATCATTGAGCTTTTTTACTGTGCCCTTCATCATGCATGTAGTTTGAAGAATAGCTGGATAATTATTCTCTCTTGTTTTGCTTAAAAGAAAAAAAAAACAAACAGCTTTTCCTACAAAAAAAGTAAAGTGCAAACAGCAACAGCAATGGAAGCTAAACCATTTCATCATAATATAAACAGGAAATAGGGTAGGATGTATATAAATTAGGAAGTCTTATTTCTGCTTCATGATAAGATTTGTTTAACATTTTGATTGCAATGTGTCTGTTCCCCAACACAACCCCTGAGGAAGTTTAACACGACTTCATTCAGCGATATTTGTTTAGAGGCTTGAAACGAAACTTTAATTAAAGGAGGTTATCAAAGCTTAGAATGTATAACTTTCAAGGCATCAGATTAATTCTCTAAGGATTTTTGTTGGTGACCTCTGCATTGAGTTTCATTTCAATGTCAGCAGTTCTTAATCACGACCTTTTCTATATTATACATAACAATCTAATATCCAAGTGTGGATGTTTTCTTGGGGGGTTTTGTTGTTGGTTGGTTGGGTTTGTTTTCTGAGTTGGAAGGTGCTTTCAGCTATATTCAAAAGGGAGCTGAGGAGCATTGGTGCTGAGTTGTAACAGGTCCCTGCCGGACTGTCACAGGGGAATCCACAATCTGGTGCCAGTCACCCAGCTTCTCCGACTGAGCAGTGGGGCACTGTGCTGCCCATCAAAAAGGCATAGATTCGCAGTACAGCATGGTACCCATGCACAATGCCAGGTGTTTTGCCCATGTGCGGACAAACAATTGCACAAGGTTTCAGGTTGCAGAGGATCTGTCCAGAGAGCACACACATCCGTGCAGTTGTGATGATTAGAGGTAACCTTCACATCTGCACAATAAAACTCTTCCTCAATCCCTTATTTTTTCAGAGTAGCAAAGGCAAGAGATCTTTCATTTATTTAGGTGTTTGAAACTAGGCATGATTCAAACACCCTACAGATTTGGGAAGGGGCAGGATGACTAGCACCTATTACTTGCCCTATCCTTGGTCATTGATTAAACTTGTTTCCGTTGCAAGTTTTGTTATTTTTGAGGTAGAGTTACAGTAAGTATGCCTTTTCTCTAAGATATTTTTCCTCTTATTACTTATACAGAGAAGTCATACATAAGACGGTACGGGTTCTGTAAGAGACAAAGATTTGGCAGAAAGGAAACATCTACTGGGGAGTCACGAGAATCCTGAGATTTCAGTGACAAAGGAGTTCTTTCATCTTCCAATTTCTCATTTAGTTGAGAAACAGTGGTCTCGAAGTACAGGCTATGTCTCTCTAACCAAGAATGGTGACAACTGAATTGTGCTAAAATTAGTGTCCTAAAATGGGGGAATAAACATTCACACATCTTGTATGCTAGGTTTGGGAGTATAGGATCTGATTACTGGCAATGTTTAACAGATGAATGTTCAGCTTATGTCCCTGGCATCCTGATGCTGATGCATATAAATATAGAATGCTTTGCTGCTTAATAGAAAAATAAAATCTAGCATTATGTAGGTTTTTAGGACATCTCTCTTGGTACATAACAGATGTTCTGATTTCAGAGAAATGCTGAACTAGCTTTGATTGTGCATCCTTGCTAAAACCAAATAAATACATATAGATATTTTTCAGATTCCTGGCTGGGAAGTGTATGGAAATGTGTGTACTGCCACCATGTTTCTTTTTACTAGTACAGAACTGTCCTTGAAGTCAAGCCGTTCAGTGAAGGAATAATGCCCCCACTGACTCCTTGGATATTGTTCCTCACAAGCTTATTTGCAGCTGGAAAGAGAGAAGGGTATTGAGATACTCATGGAACAGTAATGCTTGTGTGGCCTGTGGGATGTCATGATCCTTTATAAGTAATGCTAATTAAAAGATTTTGCATAAGCAACTCTATGTGAAACAGTGCTTTGACATCAGAACCGTTTTGGAAACTGCCTTTTAGCTTAAGCCTCTGAGTACCTACACAAAGAGGTTGTACTTGGGAACAAGCTTTGTATCGTCAGGAAAAAGCAAGATCCAGTGTCTGGAAGCTGATGAAAGTTCAGACTGGGAATGCGGCATGGTTTAACAACAGCGAGGGTAGGCAACAATTAGAACAGTGAAGTATGTGGGTAATCTTTAGCATTCCGAGGCCTTTAGTCAATATCAGATATCTTTGGGAAAGATACTTTTTGTTCAAGCATATCTTTTTATGAGAAAGATACTCTTGTAAGCATATTAAGACTGAACGCAAGAATTGGGAAATGAAATTCTCTGAAGTGATACAAAGAAAAGCTGACTAGACAGTTTCAGTGATACAAAAATTTTTTTTTAGTTCCATAGAAAGGTATTGGTTAAGGGGGTTTTGTTTGTTTTACAGTTTCACGGTAGTTTTCCATACTATATGGTTGTGCCTACTTCAATTTATGTACTCTATTTCATATTTCCACACATACATGTGAGTTGGAGGCATGTTTTTTTTGCACAATACCAGCTGTTCTGATACCATCTTCACCTCTTGGATGCTAGCTGCTGTTTTATGAAGGCTCTGACAGAGATTCTAGATTTTCCTTCAGGCCTTAAGATGCCTGTTTCCTGCCAAGGTTAACACCAACACCAGAATCCAAGTCCTCGATACAGAACAGAGGCAAATGTTAGTGAGTTTCTGTACTTTTGCTACTGCTCAAAGTAGAACACCATTCACGAGAAAAGCTTTTCCATATCATTCTTTCTAAGGCGCTCCAGTGCCACTTCAGTATCCACTCCAGATACTGAAACCTCCTATAATTCTTGAATGTGATTGGAGATAACGGATGTTTTAATTTCAAGAAGTCCATGCAAGGTCCAGTTCTTGAGGAAAGAGTCCAAACTGTAGGTAGTGTGGTACAGAGAAAGACTGGAAGTCCTTGTTGTCTCTTCGTTCTAACAAATATCCTCTTACTTTGCTGTCCTTTTGAGAAAGGAGAGAGGCTAAATCTGCTCTCTTGGGTAAAGGCAGGGTCTTTTGGTTTTGAGGGTGGTGCCTGGTTGTGTCCTGTCCCCCCACCCCACCCCCCTTATTCAATTCCCACTGACACCCCACTTTGGAACTCAGGTGACAAGAACTGGGTCAGGATAAGATAATTTCTGTAAACTTAATTACTCCTTCTGAAGTCTTGTATGTGTTCTTGAAGTTGACTGCTTTACTACAAAAATCTGAAAGGGACAAAAATGATTGTGATGCTGTGTGGACGCTCATGCAATCTAACAGATTATTTGTGTGTTTCCCCGCCTACTTGAGTACATTAAAAAAAAAAACCAAAACAAACCACCCAAAACAACAGAAAACAATGTAAGCTTTCATATGTATGAAATAATGCTATAATTTATGTCATCACTTCTAGTATAATGCATAGTTTCAGTATAAATTAAACCTCACTTTAGATTTACTATTGCCTGAAATTTGGTCTAGAATGTATGTTTTCAGTCAAACATGACTAACCAGCACTGGAAATATAGGAGCAAAGCTTAATTTATGTCACCAGGAATTAGCTGAATATGCTGGGGCACCTTGGAAAAAATAAATGGAAGAGTAATAGAAATTTCATATATAAACCAAGCATTAAGTCTGTATTTCCCTAAGGTATGTATCTTGAATGCTATTGAAAATGCTTGCCACCGTTACATAATGAGGTTTCAACAGGTTCTGGAGTTTTATTACATTTGAGAAACTATGCTGTATGGAATTAGTTGTTGGTAATGTTGAAACACTATGGTTTGAGTTTCTAGGTGCTCCTGAGCAGATTGGCTCTGGGCTTGCTATAATAAGTTCAGCTTAAACTTTGTGGAAGGAAGATGCAGATGCTCAAAAGGAAGTTGAGAGATGGAGTTATGGATCTCAACGGAAATCAGTTTGTAGCAATATCAGAAAGCCCAATGACTAAAGAACCCTCACTGTGGCAACAAGAGTGAGAGTGCAGAGATTTCTGTTAGAACTTTTACTAAACACTCATGTTGACTTGATTGTGTACATGTGCTTGCACTAGACCATTTAGCTGAAAGGAGATTTTTTTTCCCCTGACTCTGGACTGGGGGAAGGGGAAGGTTCAGATACTGAAGTTGTAGAAAAGAGAAGGAAATGTAAAATGCTTGTGTGTTTTTGTTATTGATCTTGGATATTTCAATTCACCCAAAATAAACCATATCCTTATCTTAATATCTATTAAAAGAAAATGGGGGTGGTGGGGTGGTGGTCTTATTGTCTGAGAATTGGGTCGTGTTTTATGAAAAGCTGCGAAACTGCTTAAAAATTGCATTTTCATTTAAACTAGTGAATTTTTTTGGGGAAAAAAGAATAATCTTTGAAGTAGAAGGCTTAGAGACCTATTTGTCTTCATTTTTTGTTGTTTGGTTTTGGGTTTTTAGCTCTTCAAAATAACATGTATCCAATATTGTAAAACTTAATGCCTTAGGGCCAATTTCAGGATCTTGTTTAGTTTTGCATCTAGCAGGCTACACATAGGCATCAGAAAGGCAGCAAGGTTCCTGTGAAAAACTGAAAATGAAGATATTCATCTTCATCTGTCAAGTTGAGCTTTTTTCTGTTTACAAAGAGAAGTGCTTTTTAAAAATTGCATATGTATCTAGAAAACAGCCTAAAGCCCACTTAAATAACATGGAATTAATCTAGATACCTTTGTTTTCATAAAGGTATTTATTGCTATACACCGAACATAACTATAAATATCATACAACATGAATAAAATATGATTGCAGTGGAAAACTCATTTGCATTTTTTGTAGTGATTTATTTCAGATATTAGTTAATCTACTTTAAGTGTGAGGATGCATTTACACCATCCATATACTAATGAATTATTCATTAATCTCTTTGTTTTAAATGTATCATAGTAATTTTATTTTTTAAATTACTGTATTTAAAAAAGATGTAACCGCCTCCAGTAATTAACAACAGGAACAATGGCTGGGGTATCTCAAATCCCTCTCCCAATCCCAAAGCATCCTTGTCCTTGGGCTACAAAATACCTTTCTAGACAACAGGCAGGTTGCAACCAAAGTGTGCTCACTGGCCTTGCAGTTCTAGAATGGGTCAGTGACTCCCGGCTGTCAGGGCTTCTTCAGGTAGTGCCCCCTCATGTGAGGCTGGGGCCAGAAGAGATCCTGGAGCTCACATGGGAAAATAAATAAAGGAATATTTAGCAGAAGTTCCAGTAAGGATTTTTGCTCTCCTGAGGATGTTGAATCTCACCTGTTGCTTGCTAGGGTCAACTTTAAGTATTTTAGAGCCTTGATCTCTTAAGCGCTTGTGCAACTTAGGTAAGTGCTGGCTTACAGTAGTGAAAAGATCAGACTTAGCCTCTTCAGGTGGTACTGCAAGACATTTGGGTAATGAAGTTCTACAGAGCCAGCAAAATTAAAAGCTTATCCTTCCCAGAATGGGACTTCTACACTTCTTACTGGCTCGGGATGTGACAGAGAAAAACAGGGGGTTTGCTTGTGTCTTGTCAATTCTAAGTTTAAGCTAGAATGGGCATAACTGAAAAATGGGACAACAGACTTCTCAAAAAAAAAAAAAAAAAAAAACCACAAAAAACAACCCAAAAAAAACCAAAAACAAAAAACCAACCACCACCACCCCCCTCCACCCAAAAAAACCCAACCCCCCAAAAAAACCCTGTAGACTGTGATGCCCTCAATTTTAGCAGGAGGCTTACAAGGGAATCTTACCTTAGCATGTTTATTCATCAAATCCATTCAAATTTATTTTTGTCTTCCTTCCCCTCCCCTTCCCCCCCCCCCCCCTTTGTCACGGAAGCGTGATTGGTGAGATCCTTGACCTTAAATATTCACAAGATATTTTAATTAGAATTAACTATTCTGCTTTCTGGGACAGACTACAACAGCTTGGATGCATAACTGGGGAGAGGAGGAAATACCAGGATTCTGGCTTTATTGTGGGTTGTTGGGTTTGTGTGGTGGATTATTTGGGGGTTTTTTTTGTGGGGTGGGGAGGTGGGACTTTTTTTAATTTAAGGTCAATGAAAACACAAAAATACGTTTGAGATGCTTGTCTTTTAAAAGCAATAGTTGCCAACATCTCTGACAGGGTCAGTTGGAAATATGTAAATATAAGGAGGCAGCTCTACTGAAGTGAATGGACAGCGTGTTCCAGCTGAGGATTTACTCTAGTATTTTGTTTTTAAAATTCAGTAAACCTGCATGAAAACATGTTTATTTTTACACCCCAGAATAAATATTCTTGCAGATGCCCTGCAGGCTCATAAACAGCTTAAAAGCAATTCTGAGAGCTGATGTTATTAGCAGCTGGAACTCTGTTTTGATTGACTGGTAGTATGAAGTCAAGAGCCCTCCACTGAACCTCGTAAAGTTACATCAGTGACTCCATGTAAAAATGAGATCATGCTATCGTCCTTCTACAGTCTCTGCTTTGCATGTCTGTGCACTGTACATGCACAGACATTTTCTGGGTTGGCCAGTACTGCCATCCTTTTGGTTTCATGGGAACTGATTTCATTAATAAGTTTAAAATGCAGTAACACTGCAGGCCTTGTTTCACATTGCCTTGTGTTTTTTATTTGCCACCTACACCTTGCAACATAAAGGTAAGACTTTCATACAGCAAAGAGTGAACTGGGAGTGAAGAATAAGCATGCTTCTGATTTTATTCACTTTATTTTAAATTCAATGCTCCTCTGATCCCCTCTTAGCATTCAGGTTTGTTAAGGAGAGTGGGATGATTCAGTAATCATGACACAACAGGCTGACTTAAAGTCAGGGTTCATTTCCTACTTCTGCTATCAGTGTTATTTTGAGACTCTTAATTCTTGTGCTCTCAGTTCCCTTATGTGTAAAATGTGGATAGCAAGAGTTTCTTGTCTGGGGTGATTTTAGGGTAAGTTGATTTGTTTCTGTAATGTTTTGTTTGCAGCATTGAGCTTCACAGTTGAAACTGCAACAGGAACTTAAAGGAGAAAAGTATGCAAAACTATGAAGGGTAAAAGATGACAATCGTGTAGTTGTCACCTGTAAAAATATCCTTTAATTTTTTTTTCTCTTTTACATCTTCTCAACATCTCCCTCTCCCACGCGCAGTCTCCTTTGCTCCCTGGAGTTGTTCTGTTGTAATGCCTGTCAACAAAGAGAGTAAAGTATTTGCCATAACACATCTAGCTGAGACCATGCCTTTATACCTCTGGCTTAGTGATGTGCCTATCTATGGAGTATTTTGTGCCATAGCAGCTCTGAGCAGTCGGTAAAGAAGTGTAAATAGAGCACAAAAATCCTGGCATAATTACTTTTTGCCTTTATTTCTACCTGCTGAGAGGAGGGGGAGGTCACGACTGGAGTGCCATATATTCAACAGTAGTATGACTTGTGGTAGAGGAGAGATGGAACTAAGCTACAGAGTTTTTATCTGGGGTTGGTTTTGACATTTCCAGTAACTAGGAGTGTTTGTGATCCTCTAAAGAATCCAGTTTTAGCACAAGCAGTAAACTTGATGGGTGATTATAATGTTGAAAAGGCATTTGCTGTTCTCACAAATGAGCAAGGAACAGTGAAAACTGAGTTTGTAATTTATACAAATCTTGACAAACAGACCTCCTATCTTTAAAATTATTTGTAGTCTGTGGTAATTTTTCCTGTGGCTTTCAAACAGGCCTTGGATCTTGAGGCTTTACACTGTGGCTTTTGGATAATTTTGAGAAAATATATACTTTTTGATTTGTGAAAGGAAGCATTGTATTCCAACTCCTTGCAGTTTTGAAACTGAAGTGTTTCTGAGCATAAGACTTGTGTTTGGCCCTGAGAGACCTTGGGGAGGATTAGGTAGAAACTCAAAGGCTCTGTGTGAGCCAAAGGATGTGCCTAGAAAAAGCTGGTTTGGGAGGTAACCTTCTCTAGCAGCTCAGGAATGGTGTAAGCAGAGGAACCTGAGATCCAACAGATGGGTATGTGTCTGTGATTCACTGTCACAGCTCAGGTTAGAGCAGCTTGAAGGGCTAGTTTAATTTTTGTTCACTGGGTATGATGATTAAGGGATTGTAAGTAGCGGGGAAGACAGCAGGAAAACAGCATGTTTGAATAATTTCCCGTTTTCACTTTCAATGGGACTTCAGAGGCAACATCTGAGAGAGACCTGTAGGAACGTGTGTATTTGTGGCATGACTTCCATTGCTTTTTTCTTTTCAAGCTACAAAACAGTATAAAAGATTTCTACCTCAAAGTATCAATTTTTTTTTCATTGGTTTTTAGTATGTTCAGCCCTCAGGTAAATTACATGGGACACCACAATTTCAGCTTACCAAAACAAAACAAAAATATCTTTGATGCTGAAAAAATACCTAAGGCTTCTAAGTGTCCTAGTAGTTCTTTTTCATTCCAAGTATATACTTTGGAATTTTGGTAAATGTGAGTTTGGCATAGCAGAATGGGGTATGACCCAGCCTTTTCAAACTCATAGTATTTAATTCTAAAACTCTTGTCTGTTTTCTAATTGGATTTTTTTTCCTAAGTTCACAACAAGGGAAAATACCAAAATATTTATACTGTAGTTTATAATTCTCTTCTGTGCAAGTGTTCTGTGCTTTCCTGAGTTTCTTAATTTTCTTCCCTCTTCTGAAATCTTACTGCTTTTTTTTGACTGATATAGAGCAATATCTTGCTGCTTTTGTCTTAGTCCTCAAGGCCTAAGGACAAGACCTAGACTTAAAAGACTAGTGAGTGCTCCCTTCCTATGCCAAAAGGTGCCCCAAATAATTTTTCCTGACTATCTTCAGTAGTAATGATAAATCACTGGCCTCAGTATAGAGTTGGATGTTAAAAGTGATATGAACTGAAACCAGGTAAGTTGCCATGTTTTCTAAAGTAAGTTTGCCACACAGCATCAAAAAGATTTTTTCACTCTTGAGCCCTAGCACTTAATTCCTACTGTATCTTTGTTCCCTCAACAATTCCAATAAATTCAATATTGGATTGCATCTGCTGTGCAACAGTAAAACATAATACACAGATGGATTTTTTTCACCCCCGAAGAGCTGGAAGTTTCTCAAACATTATATTTGGGAGTCCTCCATGATAGATTAATCTTTTGTTCAATTTCTTCTGTTGCTGGTATGCTAATTTTTTTATTCTGCTTTAGCATAGTGTCTATGGCCATTTTAAATAAAGTGGAAGGAGCTAGACACTTACCCTCCATGTCAGTGTTCATCAGGGATCATCTATCTTAATTGGAGACTCTTGGAGGGTCTTTGCTGCTAAACGGCATTTGAGGCTCAGGTAATTCATTTGGTGATGAATCAATGACTTGTATTTAACAACTGATACAGCTGGAGAAGTTGTAATAGTTAGTCTTAACTGCCCACAGTGCCTTTTTTCTGGAGGCTGCCTGATGCCATCTTTATGTGAGAGAGAGTTCAGTGGGACTTACATCCGGTTCCTTGGTGCTGCAATGTATCACCCAGTGGTCTAGAGAACTCCCGCTGCTTTCGGTGTAAATAAGCATAATGTGATGACTGGTAGCTGTCCTGCTTAGATATCTGCTGCGAATAAGGTAGCCTTTCACAGAGGAGGAGCACAGACTGTGTAGATCAGTGACCTCTTTTGCTAGATTGGTTAGGAGTACTGCGAGACATTGGCTAGCACCACTCAGGGCTTAATATGTTACTAATACAGTTAACTTATTTTGTGTCTTATACTTGTTAAGTGGAAGCAGTTGCCACCATTAAGCAGTATGCAGGGTTGTCGCCCCACCATGGCTAGTCTGCGTTGCTGCCTGCGCTTTATTCCCTGCACTCTAGGGTGTAGATTTTGTGACTGCATAAGAGCTTAAGGTAACCTTTAGGAAAACTTTAGGGGTCTGTTGTGGCCATGCTTCTCTTGCAGAGTTGGGAGGAAAAAGCTGCTTCAGATTATTCCTGCAGTGAATGGGATTGGAGAACAGGCCTGAGGAGATGCAGGACTTCACCAGTTCCAGGAGGAACTGAAATTAACGCATAAAGCTAGAGAGCAGTTAGTTGTCTTTAACGTTATGCATTTAGTGACCCTCTTTGGTACAATCAGAGAAAATGGACAACAGGGACATGCAAGGAGGGGCAAAGTTTTTCCACAGAAGTAGCAGCGTTAAGGTGCCACTTTTTGTTGTTGTTTTAAACCACTTCCAAAATGATCCTTATTCAAACTTTTGTCTTTTTGTTCTCTGTTTGGGCAAAGGGGAAATATGTCCTGTGACACGGCCATTTTTATTCTCAGGAGCTCCTATTAATTTGTTTTCTTCTTTCAGAGAGTAACATAAAGGTCTTTGGCCAAGACAGTTGTTTTTTTTCTTCTTACATGCACGCAGTACAACATCTTGCTCAATAAAGCAGAGATTCCCAACTGGCACCTGTAGCTGCTGTCCTAACAGAAATATGAATATTGTCTAAAGCTTTTATTTTGAGGTTTCAGACAGTGCTCTTCCTCAAGTGTTCATGTCTCCTAATGATGAGTCTCTAGTTAATGGTCAGTCTCTCACTGAGATGCTGGTTTTGACTAGCATATTGCATCCGTCAACCCGGATAAGTTACAAGATTCCTTAATAGACATTAACAAAGGAGGTATTTTTAGAAGTTTTTATTAATAAACTTATACTCCAGTAACACAGGTCATCACGGTTATTTGTGTTCCTGTGTGTACAGTACCAGCCATTTGTCAAGTTGATCTCTTTGTCATCAAGTGGTATAGGAATCCTGGATGTGGAGTCGGTCTATGTATACTCCCTTACCCAAAAATAAGCAGCAGAAGCATTTGTTTATGCAGGGGTTCTGGCAAATGCCTGCAAAACAAACATATCATTTCCATAAACACTCTAGGCATGCAACTTCTACCCTGTTTGAAATGCATGGCATTTTTATATGAAGAGAAGAGACATAAATCAATCTTCACTTTTAGGAGCATGGCTCTCTTCCAGATAGATACTTTTTAGGTATGCTTAGTTTGTCATGTAACAGGTTATATTCCACACTCCAAATACGAAAAGTTTCTTACCAGAACATGGCATTAGACCAAAATGGATATTTTTTGAATACAAGCAGGAGCCCCGTTAGACTGAGTCGATGATCTGCTCTAAGAGGAAAGGAAGGAGAATGCCTGGATTGCATTTATAAACAAACAGAAGTTAACCATTTGTGTCAACATTTCAAGCCTTATTCTTTTTTAACCTGACCATTTTTTATCAGAGCAAACTAGAGAAGAACAATGGCTCTTGGAAATGGATATGAGAATCATCAGCAGAACTATAGCTATTGTGATGTGCACAACTATAATTAACTGCAAAGGGAATGAAGTCTATGCATCAGTTGGCAGCAGGACAGGGATTTTGCTTCTTAGAATAAAATAACACCAAAGGTGGCCTTTCTAGTCACATTTCTAATGTGGTTAGAGTCCCTTCCATTCCCCTATGTTCCATAATCCTTGCTCATCTCCATATAATACTTTCTTTTTAGTGCCATTAAGCACACCCTAGGAAGCTTTATTTTTCATAAACCTGCCACATATACTTTCCTTTCCCCTTGCCCTCTTTATTTTCTGGCCTCAGTGCTAGGAATTTTTGCCACTTGCCTTTTGCCAATTGATTGCTGATTTATTATGTAAGTGTAATCAGGCACAATAAAACTGGTAATTGCATTACCAGTAACACATCTCTTCCAATCTCAGATGCTTCTATCATAAGTACTCAGACCTATTTATGCTAATTCATCACACGCTGATGTAACTACTGTCTTGTAGGTTTTCTAGAAGTGTATACATATGTACATATTTTATTACAGTATTAAAATATTGACACCCATATATTAAATTGATATATTGCAAGTTGTACTTGCAAAGAATCTATGAAAAATAACTATGAAAAATAAAGTTGTCTTTTCTAGTTGTTATTTTAGTCAGCCTGGCTATTTCTTTTCTCTAATGAGATCTGTAGATGATAATTTTTTTTTTTACACTTGATTAAAAGCTTGGGGTTAGTTGAAGGTTGCAGTTAAAACTTCTGAATTTCTCTCACCTTTTCATGTGATACAAATTTCCTCTTGAATGTCTCTTCTACATGAGAAATACTGTGTTTTGGGGTTTTTTTTGTGCTGAGTTTAATCCCTTTGGTGACTATATAGACAATTTGTCAAATTTTAACATATGTCACTCTTCTGTTCAACTTTCTGAATACCAAAATGACTTTTTCATTAATTTCCCTGTGTTTCCAACATATCTGTATTAGAGGCAATAATGAAAATTCTGCGTAAGAACTTCCACTGACTTCGGCAAGTATAGAATTGTAGAATATCTCAAATTGGAAGGGACCCATAAGGATCATCAAATCCAACTCCCTGCTCCTTGCAGGACTACCTAAAACTAAACCATATGACTGAGATCACTGTCCAGGTGCTCCTTGAACTCTGACAGGCTTGGTATGATGGCCACTTCCCTGGGGAGCCTGTTCCAGTGACCGACCACCCTCTCAGTGAAGAACCTTTTCCTAATGTCCAATCTGAACTTCCCCTGACACAGCTTCATTCCATTAGGATGTGCCTAGGCAACTGAAGGACTATGCTGTCAACTCTAAGCCTTCCTTCACTTTCCACTTGCCTCTTTACATTTTCCTTATGCGTGACCAAACTTTTCAGGTCTCTTTCCTGTAAATAAAAACTATTAATTTTAAAATTAATGTTTAAATACAGTACTTTACCTGTTTCAATGAGTCCAAATTCTTAAAGATCTGAGATTACTTATGTGCCTTATCCCTTTGAAAATTAATTGGATAGAAAAGCTCTCAGCTTGAGGGATGTGGTTTTTGATATATTTAGATGTCTTGTAAGACTGTATGAACAAGTTTGACATCTCTCTTCCATTTACGTACAGGTGTACTCCATGTGGATATAAGAAGCCTGTCTAAGAAGTAAAAAGGTGTCTATTATTTTTCCCACTTTGGTCTGTGTTGTATTGAAGTGTGCTTAATCTGAAATTAATTTTATGCCTCTAACTTATTCTATGTCTAGCTTTAAAGAGAAGGAAATTGTTCAAATTAAAAGGACATTATGTAAAAGGACATTTTTTTTTTCTACATGTTTATCAAGGGAAAGACAAATCAGTAGAAGGCATGCTCTGTAAAAGTGTGCCGAGGGGGCAAGAGATCATCACATCTTTGCTTGCCCTGCAGGGGATAAACCAGCTTCCTAACCTTTTTTGGGTGACTTTTCAACAGTGGTGCTCAGAAGCAGGACCCCACTGTTTGAAATAGCTTCTCAGGTTGCAAAACCTTACTGACCTAGTTCAACAGCTGGCTGTCACCTAAGCTGGTAATCCTGTTCCCCCCTCCAACCAAAACTGTGGCTATGTAGTCTTGCCTTCTCCCTTGCTTTGACCCTGCCACTCACTGGTCAGCCAGTGCACTTTGCCAACAAAACAGACAATGATGGCTTCCCCCCGCCCCTGCTCCCCACCAGCTTGATTTCCTGTCTTAGGTGGTTTATTCTGTTGTCAGTCAAGCACTTAGAGCCAGTTCAAGGTGGAGAGGAAGGCTGCCTGTGAAGAGGTGAGATGAGGAAAGGGAGCAGCAATGCTTCAATCTGTCTGTGTTAGGGTCTGTCTTGTGCCACTCTGCCCTTTTTCCACAAACCTACGGTTGTGTGTGGTGATCTATCTGCTAAGTGCCATGGTACCATCCTTTCACAGGCATTGTAGACCTCTAAGGCAGCACAAATCCAGAGCAACCAAAACTGTTTCTTGCCAGCTTATTGAGGTAAAATGTCTGGGCACTGGCTCAGACAAATGCCTATGTCAGTGCTGAGGAGGCAGGGCAACAGCTGGCAGGTGGGTTGGCTTAGCCCCCTTAGGACTGCAGCATCTCCTAGGACTTGAAGTCAGAAGATCCTGTCCTACTTGGAAAGGCTGATCTCTCCCAAAAGAGAGTTTTAATGTTTGTGAAGTCCTCTTTTACCTATTACTTGTTCCCCTCTTAGCTTGATCTACCCAAGCTTACATTCTGATTTATAACATATCATTGAGATGGATACTGGCAACACTTCTGAACCAGCTGCCATAATTCAAAAGAGCCCATCTCTAGCCAGATTTCTTCAGATGCAATTCCAGAGCC
>NW_008825409.1:852698-861198 GCF_000699105.1 Pygoscelis adeliae | reverse complement strand
CAGGAGCTTTGACTGTGCAAAACATGCTGAATAAGGTCTCTAGTTTACAGGACTAATTACCCCATACTTTGATTTGGCTCAAATACTCCAGCAAAATTTTGCTGTTGGATACATGTGTGTGATTACTGCTGGAGATGATAGTACTGGAGGAAGCCATCTCAAGGCAAAATTGGTTTTATTAATATCTTTAGAAATTAAAGCTAGAGCTTCTCTACCATTTCTTACTATGCTTTTACTTTTTTCCAAGACATAATTTGTATCCAAAATGGTGTGAAAAACATAATAAGTTAAGGAAAAATCTGCACTTTTTACTACAGCATTTGCCTGTCTGTTTTTTGTTCCCAAATGCTATCTGTAGCTGCAAACAACTGTTGTCATGAGGCACACTTTTTTTTTCTTCCTGTTACATGTTGGCTTTCCCAGTAGACTTTTCCCCTTGGTTTTCCCAGAAGGTTTCAGTGTCTTTCCCAGCATCAGTAGCAATTAAAATATCTCCCGTAAGGACAGATTTTACTTCCAGCTGTGTTCTACAAGTGACTTGAAAAGACTTAATAACTCATGCAGAAAGTGGCTTACATTCCAGGGGAATTACTTAAATGACTTCATGTCTTACTTCAACTCTGAGTTCAAAGGGGATTCAGATGGCACCCACACCACAAATTCTGTCTTTAATTCAGAGGCCAAAATGACATCAAACAGGAATGAAAAGCCCCTCTGCTGTCCTTGCCAGCAGCACAGGGAGCTTTCAGCTCAGGGGAACTCTGATACCCAAAAAACTTCTTAGAGGCCTCTTGTTCAGCAGCTCTTCCAGTTGCCTGCAAGAGCAGGCTGCAGAGCAGTGCTGCTGGACACTGGAGAAGTCCCGTTACAATAAATTATACATGACAGTGGTACCTGCTGCTCCCATATCTAATGCACTTTGAATTCAGCTAGAGTATATTTGAGGGACTCAGTACCTCTTGCAAACTCCCCTTTCATAAATTATTACAAACTGGAAATAGCTTAATGTTCAGTGGTGCTTAGAACCACAATTCCCATTGAAGTCAGTGAGTGTACTTACAGCATTAAGTACGTGTCCCAGACATGCTGGGAGGATCAGGTACCTGGTTCTGATTTAGTTCCTGTTTTTTTTTTTTTGCCTTTGTGAGTAGGCATGTTAGCATAAGAAAAATATTTTGTTTTCAAATCTTTTGCAATTTTGTCTTTTAAAAGTACTGTGTGCTATCTTTTTACATGGTTAGTGATTTTTTTTTTCCTTCTCATTTCAAATGTAAATGAAAGATGATCCAAGTAAATCCTGTAAAGCACTCATGTTGGAGTGACCGTTGGAAGAGTGTCCCTATCGCACTTCTTCATCAGATAAATGTTGTAAACTGAAGAAGGTAACAAAGCTTATGATCTTTCTGTTTAACATTTTCAAGAATGTGATCTCTTCCAAATGCTTATTTTGCTCTTTTTCCTTCTTAAAAAAAAAAAAGCAAGCTGTAAATTCCAATCCATTTCCTTACCCTTGTGTATTGCTCCTTCCAGTCCTCCCCCCAGATGTCAATGATAGATCTTAGTAGCTTTAAAAAATGCAAAATTGATTTTGTCTTTGGTTTGTTTGGGTTTTTCCCACCCTCAAAACTCAGGGTAGGGAGAGATTCTTTGCAGGTCATGATTTCCTCTTTTTTATCTTAGCCAACTGGCCTTTTATACCATGTTTGATACAGACACAAGAGAAAAAATATGATTTTGATATGTGGAGTAGCTGGATACTTAATAAGTTCTAACAATTTTGTTGTTTGAATTCAGATAAAATCTATGTTCCATGAAGAAAACAAAATATGACATGTTGCCTAGTGCAACTGACTGATGCAGAATTAGAGGGGGGGAAATGACAATTTGAATTTTCCCTTGTTTATTTTTTTTGTCTGTCTGTCCGACCTGTTGCTGTTGGACAGTGGATGAGATAGAAGTGATGGCTGTGATGTGTCAGCGGTTGATGAAGTGAAGTACTATTTTGCTATTCAAGGGCCATTCAACTCCACATTGTTTTTCTGGTCAGTTGTTCCTGTCATTCAAATTATTATTACAGTAAATGTTAAAACAGTGCCACCTGATACTGCAGCTCACTTGGTATATTTAACTTGATTTATTGTGGTTCATTGTCAGGATGCTTTGAGGGACAATTACAGCTACCCTTAGCAATTTAAACAATGTAAAAATTTATTAATTAGCATCAATTAATTTATCCCCAACTCTAATTTCCGGATCAATTGCAGCTATTTATTGAGGAATACTCTGGCAATTCTTTTTGAATACTCTTTTCTCTTGACCGTCATGAAAAAGTAGCAGAGCTTCACTGGCAGGACCAAACCCAAGGATTTGGCTTTTTTTTTTTCCTCTCCTTCTCAAGTCTGTGTATTTTGGCATAACATGGGGCGAGCAAAGCAGCAGGATGAAAGAGCCATGCTCTGAGCATCTGCCGTTGCCTACAATGCAAGGACAGGCTCTGATCGGCTGGGGGATGCTGCTGCCCTTTTACCTCGTCTCCTAAGGCTTCTAAATTCTGTTTTTCTTAGGTGCCATAAAGAAAATTAAACGTTTCTAAGGTTTTTGCATTGATCTGGTGTCTGAATGTCAATGCATTTCCCTTTCTAAATAAAAAGTGTATGAGTCTCAGTTCAGGAAGAAGTAGCTTGGTCTGTGGTGAGGGGCTGCTTGGTAGGATATGGGGTACTCCACCTCAGGTTTTCTCTCTGCCCGGTTCAAAATAATTTTACATCCTGTATCACCCATTGAGACAGAGCTCAGGCACTTGAACCTGGGCTTCTGGCATCCTAGCCTATGATATTTGTCTTTGCTTGCTTTTCTTGCTCCTAAAAAATAATTTCACTGAAAGCATTGTTGAAATGGAAGTGTCTGCATGAAACATGGTGAGTTTGATGAGTTAGCATATATTTAACAGAATGTATGGCTAAATCTTGGTGCATAAAGTTGGTGGGGGAGAGGAATTGCATAAACAAAGCGGCAAACAGGCTACAATGGAGTTAATACTGAATAGAGATTTTTGCAGCCAGTGAGGGAGGTGCTGTTTATTTTGATACTTTGATACTTCGTTAACTCAGTTACTGGTAACTGGTCTGGGATTTGAGTCTCTCCTTTTTGACTCATGAAAACTTAATTTTGTATGACACAAGTGCAGAGTGATGAGTATGTGTTTCAAATTTTGAGAAAGCTGCTAAGGAGTACCCCATCCTGTGATAATGGAAGTCCTGCTGCTACGCTTGTGTAGTGGAAAAAGCAAGACTCGAGGAAGGGGTGCACGGACAAGTGCTCCCATTAACATTATGGTAGGGGATAACACTTCAGCTAATGTGCTAGGCTCATTTTCTACCAATGCACTCTCCTGTTCTTGGTTTGTTCTCTCCCTTCCCCTCTTAGTGTAAGAGGGAAGGCTGCGGAGACTTTTGCTGCTCATCACTATGGTCTACACCCACTCCTTAGCCTTCGTTGCGCTTGTTGGTTATTTTGTGCTGGTGCTGGTATGCACGAACTAGAAAACAGGTAGCTCATAGAGATTACCAGGAGCCCTACAGTTCTTGCCACTTAAGTGACAGGGTGCAACAGCAATATCGCACCGTTGCCATAATTTTAGTATTTTTATATACGAGTCTTGCATTTGTTGCTGAACTGGTGTGGTTTAGCTTCCTCTGTAATATACTCAAACCATGTTATGGGGTGATGTACTTTTGAGAACCTTTTTCTAAGCTTAGTTCTGAATTTTTGGCTATTGGGCCAACTTCTATAAAATTGAGAGATTCAAAATCAGGTAATTAATACGCAAAATAGAGAGCTTTGCTATGAAATGTCTCTTGTAAAGGGTGTACATGTAGAAGAAAAGGAAACCTTTTGCAGTCTGGTCCTTACATGTTTTAGAGAAGCACTGTTACGTGTTTATTTGAGCCCTTAACTCTTAAATTAACTTGAACTGCATGCAGAAAAATCCTGTAAAAATCCCAGCAATGGCAAGGTTGGATGCTAAATTGTGGGAAGACAGCCTGAGGGATGCCACCCTCTGAGGGTGTTTTGCAATTTCAGTTTTGAATGTCAGTGTTTTGTTTTTAAGTTTGGGACTCTCCGTGGAACCTCCAAAGCTTTTGCCTTTTTACTTTCCAGCTACCGTCATTATTTTCCTGTGTTTGTTTACCTTTTTGGTGGCATTGGCTAGCCTGCTTACTGCTACAAAGCAAATCAAACCAGGTCAAGTGCTCTGCTCAGTGAACGCTGCCATGTTGATTCCTTCAATGTGGGTTTCCTCCTTTGCACTTGCCAGTGTGCTGTGGATTGCTATCAAGCCATTCCCTTCTGCGGCTGGTTCTGTGGTTATGCCCACCTTGGGCTTCCTTCATCTTTATTGCCACAAATGATGCTGCAACTTCTGTGAAATGGTTAGAAACTTTTCATAGGAACGTAAGAAACAGAAAATCATTAATCTTGATGCTGCTCTCTGCTGGCTTCTGTTGCACTTGCTGTTCTGATTTCCCTCGCCATCACTGTTCCTATTTTACTTGCTTGAATTCCAAGGTTTTGCTTTTTGTCTAGTTCCTAATTTTCTCAAGTGCTTCTTAGAATAACACTGCTGAACATATACACCATCCAAATGTGATTGTGCCTGTGTCCACTAATCCCTAGTGGATACTAGCTTAGTGAATCTTTTCAGGCGCTCTGTTATAATAAAAATATGTAATGCGAGCATCTGCCTTTCAAGATCCACAACAAGAGACATACCCTGGTCTTACTTGTGTTGGTGTAAATCCAGAATCCCATTATATCTATTGGTAGCTTTAATACAGGTTAACTCTTGTTTAAAATTGAATCAGAATTGGGCCAGTTGCATATTGGCTTTGCATCTTAAATGATGTTACTAGGCTAATAGGGATTACACAAATGCTAAGTTTTCTCAGGTGGGAGCACTCTGGCCATATCTGCCTTATGAATTTCAAAACTGATGATGTGCTGTAACCTTTAAGTTATAGCTGTAACCTTTAGGTTACAGCTGGCTGATCCTGCCTTTGGAAATATGATACTGGCTTACGTACCTTGTGAAGTTGCGTTTTTTGCACATTCATTAAATTTTGTTCCCAGTTATGTTCAGGTAGCATTATAGAGGAGTTACTTGGAGCAGTATTTGGCTCCATTCTTGAAATATGGCAGTGGGTATAACTTGAAGCAAAATTTGAGATGTACTGTCCTATTACTAAGACAGAGAAATTTATTTTAATAATTGTCATTTGAAATATTTAACAGACTATCTGTGAACTCCTATAGGATGCCTCCTAACATATCACGATTTTTATTTTGCATGTGTAAACAATAAAATAACAACAATTGAAAAACCTGTTCAGATTTGAAACATTAAATATTAGCAATTAACAAGAGTGGATTATTAAAATCTCGCTTCTCAACGAGAGAACGCATCATATGAAGAAGCTAACGTTTCTAATGGCTCTTCTCCTAACAGGTACCAGGGAATCAAACAAATGCAAAAAGAGATGCTTATCTGGTTCTGCTCATGGTAAAAGGCCCCCTAAAGAACACTGTTTTGCTGCTGTAAAATCCGAATAAATGACAATGGAGACTTGGTTGGTAGTGCTTGGGGTGTTAGGTCTTTGGGAGTGCATCTCTGTGATCTGTTTCTCCGTGGCTTACAGGGAAGGGCCTGAGTCTAGGTGGGGACAAGGAAAGAAAGGAGTTCCTGGGAGATACGGTTGCTTCTATTAATGGAGTAACAGGGTGGGTAATTAAAATTACTGAGTGTTATGTAACTTAAAGCAAGAACAGCCCATCTTTTCAGTCAGGTATGCATTATTCTGAATATACAGGGTCAAAGCCACACAGGTGTATAGTCAATTCTATTAAAAACTTCTGTGTTAGCTTTTGATGTAAGGCTTGTGAAGCTTCTAGAGAGGGAGCTTGGGTGAGTGTGTGAGACAGACGGTATTCGTCCCACAAAATGCAGGAACTATATGCATATTCTTGAGCTCCACCTACAGGCAAATTAATGCTATGTCTAAGAATGGGCAGGTTTATGTGGGCACCATGCCCACAGCTAAGGTTGCTTGCATATTTTCACAGCATGGTTATGTTAGAGTGGTGTTCTGGGGGCTGCTATTCCCTGTTTCTCAGCATAGCCTTGAGCATTGTGCTGATAACTTTATATAGCTGGCAGTGTTGCTGCTGGCACCTTCAAGGCTCGCTTGGGTATCTGTGTCTGATTTTCTGTTGCACGTAGATGTGCCCAGCCTTGACTGATTTGCACTGAAAGCAGGTGCAGGTTGAGAAGCTGCCTTGGACAGATCAGTTAAGTTTTTTTTCCTGCCGTTCTTGTGTGTGAGTTGAAAATAATGCTTTTCAAATTGCTTTGAAAATTTAGGCACAAAGGGTGCTGTATAAAAGCCTCAGCATGTTTAAATCAAATAGCCTACATGGTGATGGGGGTGGAGATAGAGGTCTAATGTCCAGCTGGCCTGTGTCCAACCAGGATGATGAGGCTCTAAATTTAGAAGAACTGCCTTTTGGGAGGGTCACTGCTCTTCTTTCTAAACTGTATGGTGGTTCTTAGACATAGTCTTAAAGGCTCAAAATGCGATCAGACTGTAACTTTCCAACTTTCTGTAAATTGTCTCCCCTCTACATCCTTGTGAACAAGTTTCCTTCCTCTTCTCCATTTCCAGCATGTGCATGTATACTAGCAGTAGTCAGGCAAAACAGGAAGGAAGGGAAGAAATGTTCAAGCTTTTACCACTGTTGTCATCTCAGGCTGGTGTAAAGAACCCCCAGGACATATTTTATGCCTTCTGCTACTGAGTCCCCTACTGAGGAGGTTAGTAAGAGTGATCCTCCTGCCATGGACACTCCCAGACCACTGGAGAAAGGATGGGTTAGTGATTCCTCCTTCTCAAAGTCACTAAAAGATGTTGCTTCTCAAGGTGATGGAGGAGAGGTAGGAGAAAAAAGGGATTATCTCTGGTGTTTTGTGCTCACTAACTGCATCAGCTGCTGTGCTATCACCTGCTTCATCTGAGCAGATATTGAATTACTATTCTAGGACTTCTGAGGATTATCGTCTTTCTTCTTCCTCCCCTTCCCCAAGATGGAACTTCACACCTTGCCCTTGTCTTTTGCCCTGGTGCTTTAAGGCTTAAGCTGAGTGACGTGACTGCAGATCTGAGAATTTGAAGGAAGATTCAACTTGCATTGTTGGGATCTTCTGTTATAGATGCTGGAAATACCATAGTTTTGACTTTTTTTTAATTACCTCAAACTTGTTTAGTTGCTATAAAATGTATGCTTAATATAGACTGCTATACCCAAGGCTTGTTCTCTGTTAATCAGCAGCAAACACAGTAAGCCAGCGTAGACCATGTGTGTAGAGAAAAATCAAATGGATGAAGACATAATCAGAGCTATTCTTCTGCTCAGAGTGAATATTAACAACAGTGTTTTATGATAAACTGGTAATTGGGGACATTAACTTATGGGGAAAATCATCTTCCTTGACAAATAGGTACATGTTGCTGTTGCATCAGGTGCTGACAATATTAGTTAGTTTTCAGTAAGTCTGCCTGCATGCATGTGTGTCTATAAAAGAGTATTTTATGATCCAAAATAATATTTTTGTGAAAGTGTTGCAGATTCCAATTTGATTTCCCCACTTTCTTTCTCTTCTTAGAGAGTTAAACAGGTTTCATCTCTCTCTCTATTTGCATTTTTGCAGCTACAAGCATAGCCTATATACATATTTATCTGTACCCATACATATTTAGACAAATGTGCTTTGCCAATTGCAATATTATCACAAGCTTTTATGTGAAGGTAAGTCTGATATTTGGTCCAAATTTATATTTAGCTTATTCTGTCTTTTATTCCTGTGTATCTGAATCTGGGTAATTCTGTTGGCACCAGTGGCAATGCACCTCAGTTTCACAGCTGAAATGGAGGGAAGCAGAGTATGACTCTTTATCTGTTTTATTGTTCTGTTGCAGTTGTAATAGAGCAAAGAACTTCAGTCCAGACTGTGGCAATAAAAATGGATATGTTAATTAAAAAAAAAAAAAAGAAAACCCCAAACAAAAAAAAAAACACCACACCTTTCATTATCAGGAATGGAAGTGAGGCAGTATAAGAAAGCATTGTTTCCGCTTAGGATTCTATAGAAGAAAAATTGTGTGATTTTAGGGGCTTTGGTGGGTTGGGTTTTTTTTTATTTTTTTCAATGGAATGTGCTCTGTGCATGGAAATGAATTTGATATAGCAGCAACAAATGCAGGAACTGACCACTATGAATTCATGTAATATGAGAAAGAAAACAAACAGAAAAGCACATGCAGTAGATGAATGCAAAGATGGAAATGGGTGAGATCCTTGTTCCATAAAAGAAATCCCAGTAATCTGCAATTTTATTTTGGCTGTGGTGATTCATCTCTCTTTAGAAGTTTCTCAACAATGACAACTG
>NW_008825409.1:811233-852674 GCF_000699105.1 Pygoscelis adeliae | reverse complement strand
CCTGCTGAAGCAGGGTTTGAATCAGCATGGAATTTGGCTTATCAGACTGTGTCTGGGAAGGCAGCAGTTTTTGTCATGCCAGATTGCATCTGGATTAAAAACTGAAGAAAAATGTAGTGACACATTGTGAAAAGAAAAAGACAAGCTTTATTGGCTTCAGTGAAATCTCATAATCAGATAAATGTTTCATACTTTGGTTATTATAGTTATTTAAGCAGCAATTATATTCATTAAATGTGCGCTTTAAAGTTAACGTTGTCAGAGATATTTCAAGTATTAGAGATGTGCACATAAGTCACTTTTCATATTGAGGCATCTTCTGATCCTTATAAGAATTTATCATGCTTTTTGATGTGTTTTTATGAAAATCAGGATGGAAGAACAGAATAATTTGTCCAGAAGCCACAAACACAAAACAGTTTTATTTGTGATCATGTCTTAGGAGGACACTGAGTGTTCTAGACCAGTATGATTTTAACCAAACAGTGGCTTATTTATCTCACTGCTAAGAAAAACTGAAAGGTCTTTAAGTATACATTAGTACTCTGGACAGAAAATTTGTAAGTAAAAGTTCATATATTTATTTACAGGAGGTTAAGTTGGCTGAAATTGATTTCCTTTCCTGAATGGAGTCGGACCAGCAGTCCTGTACCTCTTTCTTGACAAGGATAGAGAGCACTTCAGTGACTGCAAATTGAACACTAACCTAGGAGAAACTGGATGATTGCAAACATCCTCTCCTGAACATTTGTCAAAAGCATAGCTGTGGAAATTAGCTATTTCTAGCTAATCATAGCTAGATTATAAAGAATGTCAGTTTGATGGGGATAAGGGAAGAAAGGGGCAGGAATGGGACTGTCAGAGTTACTTCTGAGAATGACATCTGGCAAAAAAGCAATTGGGGTTATTTGGACAGCTTGCCCAGAACAGTGTATTTCTAGCCTTTATCATTAATGGAGCTGCCTGTACTAGATGTGGTTTTGTGTAAAGCTATCAGGATTGTGTTACAAAAAATATAGGCCATATTTAAGCAGGCTGTTGTAAAGTTTAAAACCGAATGTGTAATCCTAGTCTAATAAGTAGGTGGGTTATTCGTTACAATACTGAAGTATTTATTTAAAAAAAAAGTAGCACATTGGTCTGCATTTTTTCTGTTAAATCACACCACAAGACCAGTGAAATCTGGCTTTATTGCTGCCGGCGCTATGTACACTGGAGGGCTGAAGGCTGAGATGTTTTAACTCTAAGAAAACAGTGTCAGAGTTGCAAGAGTCTTGCAGATATGGGAAAAGACAGAGAAGGAAAAAAAACCACCAACTTGTAGTGTTCTGAAATCTAGGAGGTTTGCCCCAGCTTTATGAAAAACCAAAGCCGAGTGAAATGGCTAAGTATCAGAGAATCCCACCATCGGAGTTAATGTCACTGGCCGATGACAGCGATGCTGATGTTAAAGAATGCCCATATAAGGTACCTCTAGGCTTAATTCGCAGAAGAAATTATGGAAATTCAGTTCTGTGAATATTGCTGGGAAGACCAGATTAAATGACTGGCTTATGCTAGGGCTTTTGAAAAGGACTGGCTGATGGAGGTGGAACCAGCAGCTCAAACAACATAGAATGATCTGGGACACCGAAGGAAGCAGATCTCCCTCAGCTTCCTTGGCACCAACTGATTCCCAAGCACAGCTGGCCTGCCCATGTGCATGTAGGTTCCTCCCCAAATTAAAGGATTTGCTCTGTTACTTGCCTGTAGTTATGAAGCTCTTCTGACGCTTTCCATAAATTGCAGTAAGGTTCATCAGGCTCTTACTCGATTCTTCAGCAAAATGGTGACTATTGGGACGCATGAGGATCTGGGTTCGTCTCCCACTAACACAGCACTTTGCTGTAATGAGTCAAGGCAAACACAAATCATCATCCAGCGCTAGCACAGTTACAGGGCTTGGGATTTTTGTTGTTCTTGGCTTTTTTCAGATGAGTTTAACATGCCCTATCCTTTTTTCCTTTGCAGTCAGGGTAGATTTTCCTGCTGCTTTCCCAGTAATCAGATGGTACTGCAGTCATGGATTGTGCAGGCTCACCTTGGGTTAAACTGTTTCCTCCGTTTCAGACTTTGTGCAGACCGGATTTAAATTTGACAGTGTTTGTTTAGGATTCTGTGCTCAGCACTTTGTACTAAACAAGAAGAAGCCCTGCATTTAAATTATTCAATCTTTAGGACTGATGAAAATTGTCAATCACCTTCTAGCATATTTAACTTATCCTAAAGGATGCTTACAGGTGCAAACATTCACATCCAGTCATATTTATAGATCATTGGGTTTATTTTGTCACTGGGCGACTCTGTCCTCCTTGCCTTCTGATGTATTTTTGTGTTGCCCTGCAGATGGTGGGCAGAAATCAGTTTCTGGGTATTAAAATAATAAATTCCATTCTCTTCAAATTGACAAGACTGACAACAAAACAAATAGCATGGAAGTGCACAAGTCGTATACTCTGATGTTAAAAAACTATAGCTGGCATGTCCTGCCTAAAGCAGGAGAAATACCACTGCAGCAGGTTATTCAGTTGGTGCGAACTGCGAAGTCAGGAAGTATTATAATTATTTCTTATATTTACTTTCTGTCCAGGCATAAGCAGAAGAGATGGTGATAATTATGAAGTGACAACAGGGCTGAAGTGGGGCGGGGGGGGAAATCTCGCAGGGTTTGTGCAACAGACCTGAACCAGACATCTGCATTTCCCATCCCATGGTGTAAAAATGCTTCCACCCCACATCAGGATAACAGCCAGAGCCTCCCAGTGTTTGATTAAAATAAATAAATACGTAAAAAGTTGGCAGGCTCCTTCCAGGACCAACCTTTTCCGGAGCCACCCTGGACTGCAAGGCCCTGGCCTGTTTGGAGTGGGAGAGGGACGCAAGGGCAGCTGCCTGCGGCAGTGTGCCCCGGGTGTCCAGCCAGCATGGGGGCAGGGGCTGGCATAGGGATGATGGGGGACAAGGCTGCGCAAGGCCCCAAGTCGGCACCTCAAGGGTGCCCAGGGCGTGAGGAGCAGCATGGAAGGTGTAGGCTGCCAGTGGAAATGTCTCCCCATGCACTGGAGGCAGCACTGCCCTTGAAACAGGGGTTGGCTGTGGGGGCTGGAGTCTGGCAGGCGCCATGTTTGCTGGCCTGGGGCTCAGCGGAGCAGAGAGGGCTGGCTGACATGGATGTGGTTTCCTTAGGAAACTTCCAGCGTGCTCTGCCATTTGCAAGAACAGATTGGTCAGGGCAGCCGTGTTTCTTCCTCCAAAGGGAAGCCCCACTGGGCATGGTGAGCAAACGACAGGGGGAGAGGTTTGTGCTCTTGTGCTTGTTCTGGGTTTGCTGCTACTTCAGCCAAAAGAGACGGTCCCAGAGTAATTGGCTGGTAGACCGAAAGTCATGTTCATTCGTTATACATTTACCCTTCTGCAGGTGAAGATCATCAACCAAGAGAAAAAGGTTGTCTTTATGCCATGTCCTAGTCCTGAAACTAGATAGACAAAAGCCAATTGGTGGTCTCCATACAGTAACAGCCTTTAATAAAAAGGTGTTTGGAAGAAAAGTGACAGTTGAAGTATCACCACTGGGAAGTGATTTATTGAGCCAACACTTCAGCTCACCATCTAAGTGAAACTGCCACATCTCATGTCCCTCAGAGGGACAGTAGCTTCATACAGCTTCATGCTGAAGTGTTTTTAATGAGCTGGTGGTTATTTTGGCCTTCTATGGTGATATGAAGTTCCATGTGAACCTCTTTGTGGACTCTTTTTTGGGGGGGGGGAACCAAACAAACAAGGAGGTAGAAATACCAGCCTCTGACCGGACCTGCATGCATATACTTCGAGAAGGACAGTACAGAGAATACATTTTATTTCTTTGTATCTAGTAGAAGCTTTCCCTAGCACTGCTGAGCGAGGGACTGAAATTCCGGGCTATGCACTTTTTCTACATTCTGCAGGTCTCTGTTTCTTCTTTTTTCACTCTTGTGAATCTGGATAATTTTGTTTTGAAATATCATTTTCTGCCTGATTCAGCAGTTGTCTGTATGGTAAATCTGAGGGCCAGGGGAGGGGACTGCTTTTTATCTGGCAAAAATTTAATGAGATATGCGTTTCTCTCAGCTGTTAGTGGGAATAAAACTTTTTTGTAAAAACCTCTGAGAAATTTATCCAACTGAGGGTTGTTGGATTTGTGTGGACTTTTTTACTCATTTGCTGGCTTAAAAAAAATTCAGGCCTAGCAGTCAGGTATATCCTGTAGATGTGCCATACACCCTAGAGGACTATGAAGCCAATGAATAGTTATCTGTATATAATGCCAGGTATCTCATCCATGATACAAAATAATCCTAACTTTTTAACGCTTTCAGATATTCACATGTAAGGGAGCTCTGCAAAATCAAAGTATCCACGTTAAAAATAAGTTGCCAAGCACTTTGTTTAGATCTGTTTTTCTTGCTTTATAATAGATAGTTGGGAATAATGATTTTCTGTTTTATACATCTATTTATGATGTTTCTAAATGAAGAAGTATATAACTTGAATGTAAGATTGTGGTTTCCTCATCAAGTTTCAGTCCTAAAATATTTTTGGATGATTTTGAAGTTTATCAGGTAAAAATGAGGAAAGAAATATGGGATTGAATCTTTAAAACTAAATGTAGCGTGATGTCTTGGGGGGAATAGCTGACTAATGAAAGTCAAGGATAGCATGTCAGATAATCATTTATTATAGCTACAGGTGGCCAGCTGTCAGATGAGTCTATACTGAATTACTTAACCATTTCTGAAGGTCTTTGCTTTTGTTGTTGTTTTACTCAGTTGAGGTGAGGGGGTCATGCTGTCATTTTCATCACCAAAACCTGTGCTTACATGTAAGTTTGGAGAGTGCCTCGAAAATGTAAAAGGAACAAATCCATGCAGTTTGCTGAGAACCTGAAACAGTCATTTCAAGGGATATGTCCTCACTTCTGATAATCTGCCTGTCGTTTGCAACTAAGTAGATGTCAATATGAAAGGCAATTCTTTTTTAAAGGGCTTGGGAAAGAGAATAAATTCCCGTCTCTTGTCCAGCTGTTGTGTGCTGGACCAAATAATTTTGAAGATACCTAGATTGTTTAAATAAGTTTGACTTTTCTGTGCTCTTTGGAGGCGGCTGCCCAAACCAAATAAATGGGTAAGCTGTTAAGTAAGCCACCTTATCGACTATGTATTGCACAGTTAAATCTCACTACCATCGCCATTCCCTACTGTGATACTTCCATATCTAGGCCTTGGCACTTATATCCATCCGTTCCCTTATATTCATGGCCTCTCTTTCCAACACAGACACATGCACTCGCACTTCCCACCTCTTATGCAGTGTAGCAATGCTAACACTGACTCTCAACAGCCAAAGGATTATATTTATTCTCTGGATCTGCAATTCAAAATACCATGTTTTAGGAATCTGATTTACCATCTCCTTACAGTGTGTATACCTGCTTACTTCTCTGCTGAGGTATCGTTGTATTACCCACATTGGCCTTTGCATAAACGGGTATACGGGGGCAAGGTTTAGAAGAACCAGATCTGTGAGGAAGCAAGGCACAGATATAAGTTAAAGCCTAAGATGGAAGCTGAAAAGTGCTGCACTGTCTCCTATGAGGCCTGAAGATACGGCGGTATCTCGGTGAAGGTATGTGTATGTCTCAAGCTGTTTTGGTGTTAGAGCTGATGTGTCAGGATGATGGGCTGTGTAACTAAAATAGTCCTAATGCTTGCTGATTTGGGATCCTTGCAGCGGTCCACTGAGGTCACTTCAGTAAGGGGTAGCGCTTTATCCCTTGTTAGCCCTGAGTAGTTGCTGAATATAGAGATGCGAGTTTCTTCCCATCCCTGGATTTATCAGCTTCATCATCACCACCACAAGGCAGAAACTGGTCTCTTCATTTTTAAGAAGGTCCAAAACCAAATCTTCAGTTTCACTGGCACATGGTCAAACTGCAGACCTGAATCAGAGTGAACAAACAACTTTTGTATGTCCCTGATTGTCTTGCAGTCAGTTTTGCTGGGAAACAGGAACGGGATGCTTGGTCTACATGCGGACTGAGAAACTACATATACCTGCTATGGGCATTTGTCTGCTCAGCACCTTACTGCTCAGCTGCAGGGAAAAAAGGTCTTGGTGAAAAGATGCATGTGCAAAGATATTCCATCTGTCTCCGCACAATCCAGCTCCAGGAGCGTTAGCACGGAGTGGTATCAGCTAGGGCAGACTGGGACTGTAGTCTGTTGACAGCAGCGTTGTTCCCTGTAAGGTAGCTGGGGTTTGCTGGCAGGGTTCTGCAGCTCACGCTGAGCTCTGCTGCAGTGGCTGTGTGGTTATTGGTACCTGAATTAGTGTAGGTGTGTCCATAGATGGCTTCAGTCACACTTTTGGGGTATAGTCAAACCGCTTAGATATTTGTGAAGGTGTGTGTGGCTCTGAGTATGTGTGCAAGCAATTTGCTGCCGATGAATTACAGGTGGACTAATAATGAAAGTTACCAGCATCTCAGACTACAGTCACTTTTCTGAATTTGTCTCAGAGGTATGTTCACCATTTTGGTTCGGGGGTTTATTAATGATGACTAGAGATATTTATGGTGCCTTGATTCTCTATTGTTGCACATGGGAGAGAGTGATGTTTTCAGGACTAAAGCATTAAGTTGTGTTGAACATTACCATCTGCAAGAATGTTAATCTCCTGCAACTCAGTTGTGCTGTGATGATTCACACTTTATATTCTAGTTGTTGCTGCTTAGCTGACTGCAAAATGATACAGTAATACCATGTCATTAACTACTAATATGATAATTCAGGAAGTACTCAGCTAAAAAACTTAATTCTTAGTTTCCTGTTTTCTTACCTCAGAAGAACAGTACTTCACAATGCATTTAGGAACAATTTAAGCACACTGTCCTACAGGGATTGCTTTTGTTTTGTTTGCTCAAACACCTCAGTTTTCTCCTTGTAGGTGAATTTTTTTTGAACTAGGGTAAATTACAAATATATCTCCTATTTTTGTTTTCTCTTGTTAAGTAATAGAAAACCTGTGACAAAAGATATGGCTTTTGTGAGAAATGTACTTAGTGCCTTTTATGCGTTCAAAGAGACTTGAAATGTTTTGGCTTCTACAATACAGATGTAGTAATGAAACTTGAAACAAGAAAATAATTGTCTCCCTATTTTTGTTTGCTTGAAGTATTTGTATTTCCACACTGAGAACAAAAATATAAGTAAATGAAGAGTAGCATAGTATAAAATATATAAAAGCATCTTTTTCCTTCAGAAAAATTGGCCTGTTTACAATTTTGCTATCCTTGGATATTTTGGAATTTCATCAAAGAATTTATTATATGCTTAAGGGAATTAACTAGGGCTAGTTCAGACTACATTTTGATGTTATTTTTCTGACAGTTGGGTTTTCAATGGATTCCCCCCTTCCTCCTACTCCCCAAAAAGCATGTTATTCAGGATATTTTAGGAAAAAAAAATCAGATGGCCAAAGTTATCCTCTTTTTTTTCTTTTTTTTTTTTTTAATAATATCCTATATTTTGCTTGTCATGTCTTGAAGAATTTTTTAAGTAGGCATAGTGGGTTTTTTTCTGATTTAATAGGAATCACTAGGAAAGATAAACTAGTCAGAAATTAAGCTTCTCAGAACAGTGATTTGACTTCATATGAGATCAGGGAAACCTTTGTTTGTCTTTTTTCTTTTTTTTTTTTTGAAGTACAAAATATTTAAATCAAACTCAGGAAAAATGGGCAGATTTCAGATGATCTGGAAAACAATAATATTTTCCCCCCAAGACCAGTAAAGTTACATAATCAGAGGACAATGTTTATTGACTTGAGGTAGAACTATACAGATTTGCAATGGTCATTTTTAAACACCTAAATCAGAATGCCCACAACAGACAGATTTACCTGTTTCAGATTTTACTATGTATGTTTCACACGGTGTTTGTTCTGATGACTCCTGTTCCAATTAATGCCTTAATTTTTTTTTAAATGAATAATCTATTACTCTAGAGTTCTATTTAGCAAGACGCAGAACATAAGCTGTGGTTTGCTGAGTGATCCTTGCGAACTCAGACCCTTCCCAGTAGTACCAGCCACGTTATTGGGTTTACCTTCAGCTATGCATGTCTTTGAGGTTTTAATGGAAACTTGCTAGACACTGTTGACTAGGAAAAGAACTGCATTTCTTCAACACCTCCCATTCCTGTGCTTTATTTATAGTTAGATCTTCATGTTTGGGCTGAGTGAGTCTGTCTTGAGGTTTATGGAATGTGATTTGACAAAAAAAAAAAATACAACTCAGTAACACAAAGTGCACTATTGTGATGTTAAATAAAATCTTGAAATCCCCCACGGGTACTGTCAGAAAGCAGTTAAATGGCTTGGTGTTCCAAACTCTGGTGTTATCGTAGTGCCCTCATTGCTCTGCAGCAATGGTGGGTTACAACCTTACTAGTAAGTAACGTGGGACTTATTCACCAGCAAAAACATGCAAGTGTGAAGCTCACACAGTTTTTGGAAACCACTAATTAAAATCAAACACTCTTAACTTTGGAAAGTCTTCCTAATCTCCATCTTGTAGCTGTTTAAAATTGCATCAAAAGGAATAGTATTTTTTATCACTGAGACTGTTATAACTGAGGTTTTGACCTAAAATTAACAAAAGAAATAAGGATCAAAATTCACCTAACTTTCACAAACGTGTCTGTGATGCCTGAAAATTATTTCTGAAACTTTCTGTTCTAGGAGATATTTTATTAGCTTTATAACTTGCTAGTGCAACTGTGTGCTCTTCTGAGAGACAATTTATAGAGTTGTAGTCCTTAGGCTTGAAAAGCTTCCTGATTTTCTTTTGTTTTATGATACTAACCAATGCAAATAGAGGCTAGAGGATAGATAGGACAGAGGAAGGGACAGAACTCACTTTAAATGAAGTTAACAATATTTTTATGGCACCATAAGTACTAAAAGTAATCATTGTTACTAACGACTTCATAAATCAGATTAGGAAAAAAGTGAATAAGAACCCTCTAGCTATGAAGAATTTAGTTTTGTAAACTGAGAGAAACATCCTTCGATTGCATCTAAAGTCCTCTCACTTAAAGATGTCACATCTATAACATATTAGAGAATATTTTAAAATTTTTGCATTGGTTTTGCCCTTGAAGTGTAAGGTAGGAAGATCTTTATTATGTATTATTAACATTTTACAGGGAATTGATCTTCCCCATTTGATGTTGCAGGCTTTCTTTCAAGGAAAATTTGTACTGAAGTATCCTGATAGATGTTTTCTTTCCCTCTTGCCTTTTCAAAAGCACAATGCAGGTTTTGGAGCCAAATGAAATGAAAAGTTAAGAATGTTTTAAGCCATCTTTGTTTTCCTGATGAAGAGATGCTTTGGAGGCAGAAAAGGGACTCTAGGGTAAACTGTCCAGCTCTGGGAACCTCTGTAAATGATGGTAGTCTCTCTGGAACCATCCTTTATGGCTTTGAGCAAGCTACAGTCTTCACGGTGCTGAGTGCTATGGCCTTCTCCATACAGCAGTGCTTGTAGAAGCATCTGTGGAGGGCAGCTTGTAAGTTGTCTTCCAAAGTTCCTGGGAAAGGGAAAATATTGCCCTTTAACCTAGGGCTTTGGGACTATCTTTACACCACTTGAGCTTGCTTAATTATTGTCTAGTGTTTTTGTATCAACCTGATAAAGAACTTCTGTAGCAGTTATTTGGAAAACTTATTCATTAACAGAGCTGTATTTTCAGATGTGTTCAGCTCCCTGCAGTAAACACGAAATGTCTTTGCTTATGGCAGGATCTGGTTTCTCAACTTTTATTCTCTTTTTGGGCCAATCTCAGAATAAACAAAGATCAAAACCATAATGTTTGATGATGGGATGTAGGGGGACTAGATTGCTTTGTGGATAGGGATAAAGGATACCTCTTATTCTTAACAGATTTAATATTGATTCCATAAATTGGTTTATATTACACTGTCACTTGTGTTTAAAAAATAAAAATAGAACTCTAACATCTAGTCAGTAATTAAAGACAGGTTCTTACTTTTTGAATAACACTCATGTGACTGTTAGGCCAGCATACAGGTTACAGCACCTTCATTTTTAGTCCAAGATACAAGGTTTTGTATTAACAGTGTCAGGTTTTCTTCATCTTTGATTTGTACTTCCTAGAATGCATTTCTTTTGGAACAGACAGTAAGAAATTTTTGACTTTCTATAGGTCTTGTTTCCAAATTTTATATTTTGTTGAAGGTTCTTATCTTAATAATTATCTTCTTGAAGCAGGAGGTATGGGAGCGACAAGAATATTCCATCAAGAAACATGCTGATATATAAACATTTATGAGATACATAAAACCTTGTTTGTCTTAGAAGTTGTGTGTTAAGCTGTGATCAATTTATATGTTTCAAAATAGAATTAATTAGGCTGTTATATGAAGTATAGCAAAATAACATGTTTTTAGGGGATTCAGAATTGCCTTAAGTCAAACCATTAAAAAAAATCTAAACATACTTTTACTTAGAATTTCTAAATGTACCATAACTGTGCTACGTTATCCTGGATCAACATTTCCCATGTAGTAGTTTGCCTCAAGACACAGAAATCCTTCCTGTTTTGTAATAAACTAATGGAGTCTATGACCTCATCAGCGCATTGCATTTCATATTTTCTTTCACTGAATGTTCATAGAGAAAATATCTGTGAGTATATATCGGATACCAAGGAAGAAGCTTCCTTTCTCCTTCTTCCTGTTTTCCTCCTGAAAATACGGGACTTGGATCTGAAGCAGCAGTGTGGGTGCAGTTGCAGTTTGGGAATGGGAAAATGCTCTCCAGCTTCAGTTCCAGTGATTTTTGTGATGTTCTCCCACCATTAAGGTTGAGAATAAGTGCACGTCCCTGTCCTTGCTAATCTGTTAATGGCATGGGATTGTGCTCCCTCAAGGTGACAATGCTTTGGTGCAGGGTAGGAGGCAGTGCTGCCCACTGGCACTGTTACCCATAGTGGGCAACAGGGAGCCAGCTCTGTGCCAAGTCAGCTCCCATCTGACAGATTGTGTTCAAATATGTGTGGATGTGGAGAGACTGCTTCCAGGGCCAGCTCTGGGGTGGAAGTGGTATAGTCCCTGTCTTGCAGCGTGAAGCCTGAGGAAATAAATCTGCCTGGAGCCCAAGCTGGCTCCGTGCACATCCATGACAGGTGTCTCTGGGCTGAACTTGTTTTCAGAAGTCAGCATAGGCATAATGAGGTGGCTTTCTATGGAGATAGCAGTGGTCCTGAGCAGCCCAAGTTCATCTCAGCTGCCTGATTGGACCTAGCCTTGTTCCTCAAGAGCTACTTCTGTACAGAGGCACCATGCTTCCGAGCTTTGCTGTTTCTTGATATTTTTTGTATTTGTGGAATGACTTGTGCTGCAGGTACATGGGACATCTCAGTTCCTATGCAAACCAGGATGGATGCCTTAGTAGTGCGCATTGCAGATGCAGCACAGTTTTGTTTGTTGGGGTTTTTTTTTGGTTGGTTTTGTTGTTGTTTTTTTTTTTTTAAGTGTCCTATTTTATACAAGGGGGTCCTGCTAAAAAGTCCAACCAGAACCCATAAGACTTCAGGCAGGGAAACATTGGTATGAGGGGGCAGAGCTAAAAACTGAATCAGTACTATTAGCATGAAAAAAGCATCAGATGAATGGTTTTAGCAGACTGGTGAAGAATAAGTATGAGAATTTAAGAACTTCTGGAAAGAAACAGGCAGTTAAGGCAAATGCTTTTTTTTTTTTTTTTTTTTAAGAAAATCTTTTGCTTTTAGAGCTGGAAACTTCCCCGGTTGACAGCCCAGAGGAATATTGATAGGCCCAGAAGGGAAACTCTGCCTGTCTTAACTGTGACAAAATCTTTGAAAGGAGACACAGGAATAATATCAGCATTTTCAGAAAGGAGAACAACACTCTAGAGTCCTGAAAATGTTTCGGAAAAGCTTCCCAGTGGGGATTTATGAGGAGCTTAAAGAGGCCATGTGAATTAACAAAAGGGGAACCAGGTTGTCCTTTCTCCTTTCTGTAAGGTAGGGAGTTACCTGCAGGAAGCTGTTCTCCCAGTAAGCTGACAAACTGCTTTAGGAGGCAAATAATTAACGTGGGGGGAGAGAGCAGCATCCAGTGACGGGGCTCAGTTCCTGCAAGAAGCAAGCACTTCCTCCAAAGAGCTGAAGACCCTTTTAGGAACAGGCTCCAGATATATGGCTGTTGGTATTTTGGGCTTTTGTATAGCTGTCAGAGAACCCAAGATCTGATTGCATAGGTTAAACGTGAAATTAATCTTAAAATATCCTACCCTAACCCACAATCATTGCCCTGTGAAGTAATTCTCCTCGCTCAGGGTACGAGCAGAGAGCTCAGAAAACATGGCCAAAGAATGGCACTTGTAAGTGCTTCAGAGGCAGGAAAAAGACTTTTTTTTTGTAATAGGTAGTGGAATTAAATATGTCATTGTGGAAAGTGGAGATCCTGGAATGCTAACGTTGACAAGCTTGGAGGCTTCTTGCAGATGAATCCCATGTGGAAAGCCAGCTGATCCTGATATCAGTACCACACCCAGGAGTTCAGGCTTTGGAATCAGCCATGTATTTCACATGTAAAATGGAAAAGCCCTTATTCTGTTCACTTCCATGTTCTATAATGTTTAAACCCATCCTTGCACAACATGCACAGTCAAAATGTGTGTGACCAATGGCTGAAATACGTATTTTTGTGTCTTATGGTATCTATGATATCATGAATGACTGCCTGATACCCTACAGCCTTAAAAATTATCCTAATAAATTTTTCACTGGGTAAAGAAACCATTTCTTAAGGAAAGAAAGGATTGTGGGGAGAAAGCAGAGCAGGAAGGGCGTTTTCAGCAGGTGCAAACATAATTTTTACATATGTCTGTGTACTTTTTATAAAGACATGAACACTTGACTTTTAAATTCCTGATGCGGACTTTTGTAGTGTTTGATCAAGGGATGTATATTGGCTGCTTGCAATAATGTATTACCTGCCAGCTGTCAGCAAGGGCATGAACCTCAGTACAGAACAAAATCTAATATTGGGGAATGACTTCTCTTCTGCCTTTACTTTTTCCTTATTCATTTCCATTTCTTTCAAGAAATGCTTTAGCATGTTCTGTTAAAACGTATCTCATTGATTTTATTTTCTCTTAATTTATTTTTTTCTAATTCTATTATGAACTCAAATACATAGTGGCATCTACAGGCTCTTGACAGAATCAAATTAAGGCATACTGAACTTTATTTAGAGGTCCATCAAGAGTTCTGCTTTCACCACTGTTTCAATCAATGAATATCCATTAAATAATGGGGGAAGAAAAAAACCTCATTTTTCCTTCAGTTGTGGTGGGTTGTCTGAGAGATAGGGATGGAAAATTGTGCTTGAAATCTTTTTGTGTAAAAATAAATACATTAAAACAACCTACTGTGCAAAGTTTTGGTGCAGGACTGTTCAAGGAAAGGAGAAGTGAAAACTTTATTCATATGCACTAACATGCTTTTTTTTTCCTTAGAGATAGATTTTGTGATAAATCTGTTGAAGCATGAATATTTTACCCTCTTCAACTAATACTTCAACTTTGTGAAGGAAGTTAATCTAATGTATGTAAAATTTAGTAACAGTTGAGCACTTTTTCAGAGTTTGTTTGAGCTGGAAGTCAAAGTAACAGCTGTTTCTCAGCAATACTGTTGCTGGGTGAGCAACCACATATAACTGTGTGAAGTCTTTCAGTTGTGCATTTTTTCCCCCATATTCTAGGAAAAACTAGTAACTTATACAGGGCTTTTATTGCTCAGACTTCATTTAAGTTTTTGCAAATTCAGGTCTTGAAGTGCATACAATTTGGCATCCCAAACATGTACATTTTCCTAGACTTTTGCAAATGGAAAAAGAAGTTGGTTTTGTTTTGTTTTTTCTGGGATAACTGGAAGAGCCAACCAGAAAATTTCTGCACCTGGTAGCAGTGCCTGTGGGAGGAACAGTTAATCCATGTATATGTAGTAAGCTAAGATCAGTTTGACCTGTTTAGTATGTCTAGCACCTACAGAGTAGCAGGATTTCTATTTCTCAGCAAAAATTCTGATATCTAATGCATATTCTTTCTCTGCTGCTTTCTTATCTACTGTCAATTTATACCTCTGAGGGGTGAAAAGTGGCCTTTATCAATTGTTATGACAAGACGACTCATTCTTTCCTCTTAAATGTGACATACTTGTGTGTCTGCTTTTCATTTCTACCTTCTGTATTTTTTCCATTTGGATTGAAACAGATACACTGTTTAATCATTCTTGCTCACAAACACGTTTTTTATTTTATTTTATTTTTAAAGCCATGACTACTTTTGTTAATGATGCCACTTCTCCAGAAAGGGGTAAAAAGAAGAAAAATAATGTATCTTCTGGAGTAGTTCCTCTGTAGCAAACATAATTTCCTTGTATTATATGGGTATTCTGGAAGTGCAAAGCAACACAAACTCAGTAATTTCTAGAGAAGTCGTCCAAGTATAGCAGTCAGGAAAACAACCCTTAAAGCACGTGGACAAAACCCAAAACACTACAACAGTTCTGACATTACAGAAGTGTGAAGTAGAACCAAGTACAGAAAGATCTAGTAAAAAGCCTTTCAAAGGTAATGTAGTACACGTGTGAAAGAAAACTGTGGCAAAATTTAAGATATAAGCTGCTTTGATTTTTTTTTTAATATTTATTTTTTCCTTGGCTGGTAACAAATTTTTACCTGCTCTGTTCTGCCTCCCCTGCCAGTTTTAAATTTGCCCCACCCTACTTTTCCATTGCCAACAAACAAGTGCTTCCTCTCTCTGTTGCTGGTACCTAATTTTATGCTTGAAAACAAGCCAGGTGAGAACAGTTCAGATGCCCATTTATGTAAAATGCTGAACCACACAGGGTGTCAGGCATCAGGCAGCTGCTTATGAACAGTGGGGTCTTATGGAGCTGCTCCCAGGTAATGTACCCAAGGGACCTGAACTCAGAATGGTCATTTCTCTTTACTGCAGATCTTGCAATGCTCACCCCTCCTTCCCCTGCAGCGAGATGGAAGGGGGATGAGGAGAACATTTGAAACCTTGGCATTTATTTGAAAAAGCCAAAACACGTAGCCCTTATTTTTGGTGAGGAAATCTTGTAAACATGGGAAAGCAAATCCCAGAGACTTGGAAACAAGAAGGCAAATTAAAGGATGCTGAATTTTAGAAATATCTGATTTAACAACTTTAGCAATTTGAGGTACATATACTCTCACAGTTTAGCAAAAAGCATCTCTTCCATCAGCAACATTGTTCCTGTTGCTGTAACGAGCACCAATGTTCAAGGCAATGTGCACAGATGCTCACCCTGGAAGAGGCTGAGCACCCAGGGAGGGTGCCGTGGGAAACTCTGCCAGTTATTTTAGCTAAGAAAGTACAGCAGCTGGAAATTGGTTCAGTACCTCTGAATAGGTTTGGGATCTGGAAGCTGTGGGAGGTCTCTGTGCTGGGAATGAAAATGGTGCTGTGGCCTGTGCTGTGACAGCATGTTGCTTTTCCTTGTGGCCCCACAGTCAGCCCCAGACTTCTTTGAAGTGACCAAAAGGATCCATGGTTGTGTGACATTCTGTGTGGGCTGTCTCTTCTCTGTACCTTTTCCCACCTGCCCTTGGACATTTCATTTAATTGGCTTTCTGCTTGGATTTTGTTTAACAAGTTTGCCTGGCTATAGGAAATGATTTGCTAAATCTAAATACAAGTTAATATTGGTGTACTTGTCACTTGTGTGGTATTTCTTGCTATGACAACATTTTTTCAAAACTATGAGAGACAGTGATGTTTTTTACTACCCGATACTTTTCTATTCAACACAATACAAAGATTTGTATTAAGGTCATAGTTTGAAGAATTTTTATAAGAGATTGCATATAAAAGTAGGTTGTTTGATAAATAATGGTGAAACATTTCCTCAAGATCAAAGAAAGTGATACAGCTATTATTTTAAAACAACTTCATAATTATAATTACATGTTAATTTTTAATTTAGTTTTCAGTTCCAAAACAGCATCTAAGCCTAAGAGAAGTTCAGGTGACTTGTTTTTCCTACAGTCATTGACTCTAGTTAAGGGACTGTTTAGGAACTGAAGTGCAGTAGTGAAGTTAACTGACCTGAAAAGGTGTTTGCAGTAATTTTATTGGTAACATTGAAAAAATTAATCATAGTTTTAAACCAGCTTCTCCCAATTTGGGAAATTGTCCAAGTTGTTAAAATAACAATAGCAATAGATTTCAGAAGACGACGATTTGAGTCATCAAGTCATCACGGGGAGAGGCGTCCCACTGTACACGGGCCTCCGAGTTCAGGAGTTTTAAAGATGTGTAAATGCTGATGAGAGAGGAGGACAGGCTGGGGCAGTTCGGAGGATGTGAAGCCCTACACCTAAAGCCCCCTCTTAAGGGCTCAACCACTAGCCACCTAATGACACCAAAAACCTTAAAAGCATTGTTTCAGGTCATCAAAATTCAGTGTATTGATTTGGAGTAAGGCTAAGCTGCAGGCTTTAAAAGTCAATGCAGACCAACTCAAAGTCAATGCTTTACAGGCAGCCAAGAGCAAAAGAATGCAGGGGGAGGGTGCAGCAGGCAGTTCTGTGCTGCCCTCTGCTGATGGGGAGACCTGTGGGAGCCCTTCTGACAGGGGATTGCAGTACCAGAGCTTCACTGATTAAAAGGCCAGGTATTTTGGGTGTGAGGACTTGTAGACTAAAGAGAAAAGAAGAAAATCCTGTGTGGAGAGTGTGTGTGAAGGGAAGGGAGGAGGGAGGCAGAGAGCTTTATGTGACATTTAAAAAAAAGAATGGAAGGTGTGCCCAACAAGTCATGTCAAAACAGTGAAATTCTGTCCCTATTAAGTCAAAAAGGAATTTTACAGATAATTTTGGGGCTTAAATTTCTGTGGCAGGAATTATTGCAAGTATATGTTGAGTGCCAGTATATTAAATTGCTGATTAAAACTTGGGTTAGTTTTCAAATGATGGAACAGAGAGAAGAAATGTTGTTCTTTGGAGGTGGAGGAGGAAGAGAGGTTTGTGTAGGTGTTTAACAGCATAATGTTGTGTTTGCTAATAAGATTCTTGCCAATTTTAGAGCACTTACAGCAAATGTTGTGGTATCCGTACAGGAGTAAGAACAATGCAAAGAACGTTACCTGCCAATGTTAGCTGCTTTGCACTCATTCTCACAGGAATTTTGGATAGGCAATATATTCAGAAGCATCTGCCAACAAGAAACACCCTAAGAAACAGAATTCACAAACACTATGTATGATTTTTGAACTAATTCTTTTTTCTTTTTTTTTCTCCCTCACTTCCTTGTATAGGCAGTGCCTTTCTTTCTCCTTTCATCTTTGCGAGTTGACCACTTCCATTACTTTCTTATTTCTGCTGAGGCTGGTAAGCTGGTTTGATGTATTCAGCAGTCAAAAGTGCAGTTCCACGTGCATTTGTGTTGGCTGAGTAGGCAAAATGAAAGAGGCTGACTGTGAAAGTGAAAAGGTGATTTACGCCGGTGTCATAGTGCTGTGCAGTAATAAAACACAGGGATTGTTGGACACACATTATATTGTACAATTATATAATTATAAACAATATAATTGGAGGCAGTTGAGCTTGAATGCAGCAGGCTGTTATTTAGCAATCATCTCTTTCAAGGCTCATTAAACTCAGATTTATACACAAAATAAAAGCTTTCCTCTATAAAGGCTAAATATGTAGTGGCATTTATTCACCAAAATGTAATACATAGATCTAAAGCTGTCAGCATCTACAATGGATTTAGTCAGTGGTTGTAAATGAAGTTGTTCAGTGGGTATGACAATACTGAGCCCTTTTCCTTTATTTAAGGTATTATTTCTATGACTTCCTTTGTATGTCCATTTTGGAAGGCTAAAGAGCCTGCATATACAGCTGCGATCTTGGATTTTGAAATCTGACAAGCAGGGACACTACAGATGGTCGAATTGTTTTGAAAGGTAAAGAAGTTCTCTTAAAAACCATCAATATTTTGGGCATATGTTAACCCTTTAAAATTTTATAATTCTGAAATGATGAATGATCTTATGGAGGAGAAAAGGAAGAAACTGAAATATTTTGTTGCTGCTACCTCAAGTCATTTAGGTTTTCGGTGGGGTTTTTCTATGTATTTAATTTTCTTACCTGAAGTAAAATAAGTTGGTTTTATTTAAAAAAGTTGAGAGAAGAATCTTATGAGTTAAGAGGAAAAGAAACACAGAAGTAAGAACCTCTTAAGGTGCGGAGATCTGCAACACGTATAGTGGTACAGTCTGACCCAAACTTTTAATAGTTGACAGAAGTTTGGAACATTAATGTTTATTTAAATATATATATAAAACCTGAAATTTAGGTGCTTAAATATTGTTTTATTGGGGGTTTTTTTGGGTATCTAGAGCTCCCACTGACTTGTAAATAGGGATGTGAAACAACAATATAGATAACTAAGAAACCTTCTTGAAAGAGAGCCTGCTGGCCTCATTACCTGAGTACGGCTCTGTGAGACTACAGCTCAGCACTACCTAGTAACTGACACCCATATGTGCTAGAGCTGCTTTCCTGTTTGTTTTCAATCCACATGTGAATTTTTAAATATTCCATTTTTATGCTCTTCCTGATATGTCATTAACTCCAGTCTCATCTTGTAATTCGTTGCAGCAGGTTTAATTCTCATTCCTTCTTTATGTGATTTGCGGGAGCCTGATAGATGCAGGGCTCCTATGAGTTTCGGCATGCCTCCGACCAAACAAACGGTGTGGCATGACATAGCCACTGCATCGCTGTTTCCAGCATACGGTACCTGACCTTAGCAGTTCGTGGCTGTCAGCCTTTTAAGAAGTTACTGCATTTTACGTCACCAGCTTTCACTTTGCTACGTCAGAAATCTACGTGCACAGTAATTGCGGTTTACTTGAGTTTACCATACTGGAAAATGTTAATTAATATAGTATGAGTTATCATAGTTAAATGTTTTTAATGCATGTAAAGTGTTATGGTGTTGATGCCTTTAGCAACTCTATCTTGGTTTTAGCCTTTGGTAACTGTGATGCAGAGCTGTATTTCAGAGCTGCTTTCCTTCCCCCACTTCTGCCTTGTTTTCTTTTTTATCTAAATGTGTTAACTCGTGATGTTTCTCAGACTCGTATCAGTGAATTAATGAGGTCCAGCTTCTTGTAACACCGTTCTAAAACACTGCAGCCTTTTCCAAGTTCAGAGATAAAGCATTCCCAAATGCAAACTACAAAATTCAAATGTTGCTTGGTAAGGCTGCTTTTGTTTGATTTTTATTTAAAAAAAAAAAAGAAAAGAAAAAAAGAAAAAAGTGAGTATTTTCTTAGTAATATAGGGACAGCTGCTCTATCAGTCTTCACTGGCTCCATTGTAAAGTGGTCTTACAACATTACCACAATGGTTTGGTAGAGGTTTGGTGGTTTTTTTCTTTCTTTCTGTCCTTTATGCAAATGTAAATTCCTACACAACATACAAAACAATGGAGATCACATGCTTATTAAGTTAAAGAATTTGAGGTTTAAATCTTCAGTGGTGAACTATTGTTATCTGATAAGTTGTGGGAGTGCCTCAAGAAATTAGTTTGGTTGTGTAATTCCATTTCTTTGTGAACATCTATTTATATTTTGAAACTGGCAACTCATTGGTGTGTTCTGCAGAATGAGTAGAAACTGCTTAAACCATCTAACTAGTTAGTCTCTTAGGTTTGGTTGTTAGTTTGGTTTCGGTTCTCTTTCCTTTTTCAGAAAACCACAGGTAATGAACCTTAGCTGGAAACAGCCTAGGAAAAGCTTGTATTGCTCATGTTCATTCTCTATCTTCTGAGTGCATAAGTAGAGAGCTTGGGTCGCCAACCTTTCAACATTTCAATTCTATTAAACTTTATTTTAAAAGAAAATACTGAGTTATGTTGATCAACACTGCCTTTTTTATTTCTGTCTAAAGTTTTCTCCTTTCAAATAAATTGCCAATAGTCTCCTGGTGTGCTGGATAAAAGCAGTAATCCTTATCTAGTGTTTTATGGCATTTCATGGCTAGGAAACAGAACAAAGTGAAGATTTATCTTGGTTGATCACTGCAGTAGAGTATGCTGGCTTGTGTGACATGCAAAAATTAAAGTTAGACCTGAAATCAAGAACTTATCTTTCCACATATGTTTTGGTTTTCTTTTGGCTTTGAGTTACTGTGTCCTGATGTACCACTGTTATGTCGCAGTAATTGCTATATCACAGGGTTTTATCACCCTATGGGCTGGCGTAAAAAAGAAGCACCATCGTGGGATTTGTCTTAAAATTCATGTTAGCAACATCTCCCCAAGGTGTCCGGTCCCTTGGAAGACACTGGTGGAGGATTTCCACCATAGAGATCTCAGTCTTTGACTTGCATGACTTCCGGTGTCTGTTTGTCCTTTCCATGAGGGGAAGCAGTTTGTCCTCCAGGACATCTAGTTTTGCTCTGCTTAGCCCATCGTGACTGGCTCACTGGGAAGCTCTGCACGGGGGCAAGGTGGTGGCTGAACAAGCCTGTGTCTTTAGAGGCAGTGTGATATTGGAAGTGTTGCTGTTTCCCATGCTTGAAACAGGAAATTAATGTCTTGTCTTGGACATTGTGGAGTAATACCTTAAAGTTGAGGGTCTTTACATTGTTACTTGAGGGAGTATAAAACAACACATATACCGTAAACATAAAATAACTTTAAGAGAAAAATGGAATAGCAGTGCATGCTGAATAGTCCATATTACTCACTGAGCAAATTACTCTTTTTGGAAGCTTTAACTCTCTTAAGAAATTGGATGTTGTTTTGGGTGACTTGCATGTTTTTCTAATTGTATTCATATCAGCTTTTGTATAGTATATTTCCTACTCTTAAGGTCTAGCCCAAAGATGATAAAATATTCCCTACTGTAAACAGCTGTACTGCAGACAAACAGCACTGAGCACACCTAATAGCATTCATGCAAGGACCTTTTCCCTCATTAGTATTGCATAACTGCATGCTGTGCACTGAGAGGTGGTAGTCTTTTGAAAGAAAGAAGCAAAGAGAAGATTGAGTCACGAACTCCATCTTGACCTAAAACGGAAATGTTATTTCAGTTCTGTATATGGGGAAACACAAGTTTTGAAATTAAAAGAAGAAAAATGTTGTGTATTAAACTTAATGTGTGAATTTTCAAGGTAATTTTTTATCTAGATGAATGTATGTATCAATGATTGAGTAGGTTGCTAATATATTTCCATTATACTGAGGTTGATTCGTAAACCTTCCTCTAATCAAAAATGCAAATAAAGAGAAAGGCACTATAGATTAGGAATATTACTTTTTATGTTTTTAAAGACATTATGGCTCTTAAAGCATAAAAAAAGAATTTTCCCTCAGTCTTTAGCAAAAAGATTATAAAGATGTAGTAGATGTGCCAGTGTTTATCTTGCCACTCACCTTTTAAAATGTTTTGAGATCCCCATAGGAAGCGGCTGCGAAAGCCCTTCTCAGATACAGCTGTTGCTAGGGCAGAGCCTGCTTGGATGCCTGGACCACCTGCTGAAGCCCACAGGACTTGTGAACTTTCAGGGAAAAGCAGAGAGACCCTTCTGAGAACAGCAGGGGAGTAAAGGAGCTAGTTTCATTTCCTACTCCTAATAATCAGAAAGGCATGTTTGACTGCTTCCAAGGACCTAATGCAAATATTGCTTCAAAGTTATTCAAGCCACAGACCTAAGGAAATGTAAAACAAAGTGAAGTATAGCTCACATATAGGGGTGGGGAGCGGGGTGCAGGGAGGAAATCAACTTTGGATTCTTCGTTTGAAAGCAGTGGATGCATTTAAACTCAGCTGCAGAGCATTGTCCAGCTGGCTTCAAGCTCATCTATTTTAATGATTGAAATGTTCCCTACGAAAACTGTTGTAATAGCAAACAAGTGATGCAAATCATCAGACAGGGCTAACTGAGTTGCTCTCTCACATGAAGGTGTAAGTGTGTGACAAGGCAATTTGCTTGTAGGCAATATCAGAAACTTGATGGTCTTTAACTGGTCCATTAGAAATCTTCTCCTCCCACAATCATTTATTCAGTTCTGCATCTCCTTCCTCTTTGTACCATGTAAGCATGCTGTGACAGCATTATTCCTGAGGAAATTTCCTGATGCATTATAAAACCAGATTGTTTTTTTCCCTTGCGACATATAACACAGTGTTAGTTTTTACTTTCTTGTTTGCACTTCGCTATGTGTCAACACGGCATGTCACAAAACAAACAAACAAAACCATGGAAAATAATCTCCTCTCTCAACTCTCCCAAATAACTGCTTCCCCCGCCTTTTATATCCTAAAATATTGATGCCTGTAATCCCTGCCCAAGGCAAGAAAAGGGGGTCTGCAGGATATCTTTTGGCATTCAGATGCTGCTATAGCTCCCTATCAAGTTAATGGAAGTTATGCCACTCAATTGAGTGGAAATGGGATTTAGCCTTTGCTTACTGACCTCATTCTGATGCAGTGGAGTTCCCTGCACCCGTAAGACCAAGGGAAAAATAGGAAGGCCAACGTTAATATAGATTGAGTAAAAAAAAAAAAATCAATATTGGGTGTCATAGGTTAAACATTCCTTACTTGCGTATCTTTTCTTAGCTTACCCTGAAACCAGATCTCTTGCACTGCTTAAGTGGAGTCAGTGAAACAATTTAAGTCAGTAATGTTTTGTGCTTCACTTCGGAGGCAATTAATATAGCACACTACAACTCTGTACACAAAAAGACGTAGCCTGTGTATTGTATCATCTCAAACTCACAGTCAAATAATAAAGATTCATGTTATATTGTTGTCATGCTAGTTGAGAGTTGAAACTTGACCTGTTTTCTTTTCAAGAACAATATTAGCATTAGCAATGTTTTACATACATTAATGCGGGTTGGACACCTCTAACTTCTGCTTATTTGCTAGTGAACACAGGCTACTAGAGAGTCTTGTTTGCCTTGCTTTATAGCTCAAGAAATTTCAGCAAAACTATTCTAAATCTGTAAGATTGTGTGAATATAAGAGAACTAAATACTTGACAGCTATGGTTTTCAGAGAGTTGATTTTATAAAAATGCAATTAACATAATGGTACTGTTGGCAGAAAACAGCCCCCTCATCTCCCTGACAGTCCTTATTATTTCTTTCCATTCTCCTTTTCCGTTCCCTTCTTTTGATTTTATTCTGAGAGAGAAATAATACGTAGAAAGGAGCAAAGATGAAAAGTGGAAGTAAAGGAAGATGGGTACGTTTTGCTTTCTGGTCTTTGCAGATTTGTTCAAAGGGCACAGTAAGAATTTCTGCGTACGTGGTTTTTTACAATTGGTAACCTTCAGGGTCTTTTGTAAATCTTTGAGATGCTTCTTGGAACCAAATGCTGAACCTCAGTGAACACTCTCTATAAAGAGTAAAACAAGATAGGCTACTGATTGGGAAATCTAAGTTATCTGTAACACTTTAATTTTAATGGAAAGCAAAAAGAAAATTTTGGGATGCTAAGCTCTCTGGGGTGGCAAAATGTTTTTTGTTCTTCCCCACAAAAATCTGTGGCTTGTTAGCCTGTTCCAAAGAGGGCAAGACTTTATAATGGGTGAAAACGTATTGCTTCATATCCAATAGGTCAAGTGTTCTTCGGATTGAGGTGGAATTGTGGCTCATGGACATCTGATGTGATAGGTAAGTTGATTTTGACACATCTTATTACATTACTGCCACATGACAAATATTAATCTTGATTACATTAGTGTACATGCAAACTATAGACGTATTATCTTATTTTGCATTTACACTGGTGGAAGTGAAATGAAAATTTACTTCCTTTCCCTCTCTTCCAAATGATACTTCAAAAACAAAGTTTAAATTACTATTAATGAGCTGTTTATTCAGAAAAAATATACAGCAGCAGCAAAGTGAACAAAAAAAAAGTAATTTCAATATACCTTTTTTCTTGAAATAAGGTGGTAAGATATTTTAGTGTGAAAAAGGATATTTGGGCTTATGGGGAGACAGCTCAGAAAATCTGGTATAATGGATGCATTGTCCACATGCTCATAGAGTAATAAATAACTGTTTAGGTATCATAATAGTCAATGATGCTAAATTACTTAGTGGCATGCTCTTTTCTCTTCTCTTCGGATATTTAATCAGACGGGCAGTGTTGTGAAGAAGGTATCTAAGCATGTCGCTAGTACATAAAAGAGAGGCTAAATTAAGGGTAGAGTTTTATATTGTGCTGTTCACTGAATTTTATTATTCATGGCAGTTTTTTAATACTAGGGCGTAGATCTACAGACCTGTTTGGTCTTACAATCATGAAACAGTGGTGTGACCAAGCAGGAGTTTTACTTACCCTGGAGTATGTGAGGCTGCTCCAGTTCCAGAGAAACAGTGGAGAGAAATGTGAAAGGATTTGATCTAAGCTTGCGTGATCCCTTTGTCACAGGGACATCCACTGTGGAAATGCTTACTGGAAGGGTTGTGGCAGTCAGAAGCAGTTAGACAATTGGGGGTGTCCTGCACTACTTGTGTCACTCAAGCAGATGTGTTGTGGAGAAGTGTATTTAATTGGATAGAGTTGATCTGACAAAGTTGAACTGAAACTTGCAGTAGAAATTTCTAAGTATGCAAAAAAAATGGAAATGACAAATAACTATATTTGTCATCTCTGAAATCCAGTTTAGGAGACTGCTTAATGATGTCATTCTTCAAGTCGCAGGGTAACTTTTTCTGAAGTAATCTAGACAAGATATATATTCCTGGTGGGATTTCAAGTCCTATTCATAATATATGTTGTTGTCTACATTCAGGTTTTTATGGTTAGGATTTAAAAATGAAGGTAGGAAAAGGTGTCAGTGCCTTCTCTACCAGTCTGAACATGATGATAAATTTCTAGAGCTTTGTTGATACTTCAGTTTTCTTCTTATGAAGCTGTGTAGGAGAGAGCTTAACTCCATTCAGTCTGTTTTGCTTCCATCACTTCTTTGCAAGGTATCAAGTATGTTTGGGGCTTTTTAACTTGCATTTTTCCTTAATTTTGGTACAGACCATCAAAGGCAAACTGGTAGCACCAGTCCAACACTGGGGTGATGAAGTGACAGTAAATTTAATAATAGGGAATGTAAAACATATAATATTTTTAGCACCAGAACAATTTGCCGTCCAGACCTATGTATCGCACGTGGATTGAGTAGCTTCTAAAATGTCAGTATGTTGTGATTTATAGTTCAGAAACTTATCCCTTCCTAGATAAAATGAACATTAGTTTAACTTTGTGTGTGTGTAATACCTTGTAAGAAATTATACAGGCAGACACTTAATGTGGTCTGAGCATTAATTCCTCAAATGAGAGGGGCACTCATATTGCAGGAGTGCGTGAGAGAAATCGATGTTGCATGTGTGTGTTGTGTAAGTGTGATTGGTAACACTGGACCAAATGGATATATTTTTCCATTGCTATGTTACCTTTTATTATGGATTGGATAAATCAATTCTTGCTTGCTTGTGGGAAGCAGAAAAAGGAAAAATGGTGCTGCAGAAACACGTGGATCTTTCCTTCCTTGCAGAAAGGGAAGGATTCATCTCAGCAGATGACACTCCATAAGCTCATCTTTTCAGAAGAGGTTTTCTTTGTGTGTGTGCATGTGTGTGTGAGTATCTCCTCTGTATCATAAAAGACCTAGGCATTTTGATAGATCTTGCATTAAAAGAAGCTACATTTACAGGGTCAATTTTTGTCTCACTGTGTCAGGAGGAAGTGTCCAATGTTTTGGAAGGTCTGATCCTGAGGAAATGGAATACATGCTGAAACTGGAAAGACGAGAGTGACAGAATGACAGTCTGTGACACACACACAATGCTGTCAAGCCATGGAACACACTTAAAATTTTTCAAAGTAACATTATTAATGTCCTAAAAGAAAAATCAGGAAAATAGATGTCAGCCAGTGGATTTGATGTGTATGTAGCTCATTATGTGGGGAGAGGGATGGAGAGACTTTTATTCTTGCAAGAGGAATAGCACTTTGCTGAAAAGGGAAGGCAAGGCACGGGCAGCTGGTTCAGGGAAGGAAATTCCAGCAGGTTGAAAATATGGAGCTGAGAGGGAGATGAAGAGCCCAAAAGTGAGAGCTCAGTGGCAGAGGTTATAGTAGAGGAGCTACAATGAGAAGCTGGTGGGGGTGTGAAAGTGAAGAAATACAATTAAAAACATTCTTCGTTATCCCTGGCTTGGTGCATTGGGTTTCTCTTGTTCCTAGTGCTTTGTTACCTGTTGTGATGGTAGCTCCCCCTCTTGATTCATTCTGCTTTAATTACCGGTTGCATGGCTTGAACAGAGCAAAAGGACAAAGGGGATGAAATCAGAGACATAGAGGCCAGGTTCAGACAGGTCCTCTAAGGATGGAGGAAGAGAATCTAATCTGCTGAAGGTAATTGTGAAAAGTTGCTTATCTGTTAGGGAATAACGCTGATAACTGGTGCGTTTAGAAAATGAAGGAGCACCATCCACATGTAGTTCAAAAGTACAGGAGAGATACTGAATAAGGTAAATTGTGCAGTGAACATGCACTATATGTGTAAGAAGTCAGAGCAAATTCACCTTTAAAAATTAGTCATCACAAGATGATCTTCATCTTCATTACACACATTGATTTGCTTTTTCTTGTTTTTTTTTTTAACACAGTGTCTTTAACATGCTTAGCATGCGTTAACCAGAATAACTGAACACATGAAGGGATATTGATTTTCTTTTTCTTGTTTTTTTTTTAACACAGTGTCTTTAACATGCTTAGCATGCGTTAACCAGAATAACTGAACACATGAAGGGATTTATACGTATCCAAGTTTTATTCTTCATGGTAACTTTTAAGTTGGTTTTTTTCTTATTGCTTTGCTTTTAAATTGATTATTAGAACTATTTATTAGAGTGATGTCAGTGTTTATGGTTCATCAGCCATACGTTGAGTACTGTTCCTCACAGAGATGAACTGGGAGTTGAGGAAAACTAAAATAAACATTTAGTGGAGATAGAGCTCCTGAAAATGAGGCTATTTCTGTTCTGCTGGTGTTGTTTCTATTAGGGCGCACTGTAATGTGCAGAGACTCAGAAAGATGTCTGTGAAAATCAAAACCTGGTGTTATATGTACAGGAAATACTGAAGACTGGAGGCTGTTTTATTAATTTTTTTAATGTGTGGGTTGTTTGGGGTTTTCTTAGTTAATGCTATTCTGCTCAATGTGTCATTATTTTTCTCCTTTGGTTTCATGGCAGTCTACCAGTTCATGTTAACAGCTCTAATCAGGGTTCATGACAATAATATAAGTACTTATGTTTAAAAAACCCACAAAACCCAGGCAAAACAAAACAACAACAAAAAAATCCTGGCCAGTGAGGACTGACTTGGCCAGTTTAAGAAAAGCAAATGCCCCCCTCCTCCATCTCAAAAACCCTCCAAAGGTAGAATTGGCAATAGTATACTCACTCCTGCAAATATCAAGGTACATAGGTGTTAAACAGTATTGTAGTAAACACTGGACTGCATGTTTTAAAAAAATGTGTGAGTGGGTGGGGAGTGGAAATGGTTGCTAAATTATTCAGGTGACTTTAGAGTCCTTTAGGCAACTAAAGTATTTGGTTTGTATGACAAAAATAAAGAAAGTATTTGGTTTGTATGACGAATGTTGACCAACTCTTGGATGTGACCAAGGAATCCTTGCCCCATGAATGAGCCACGCAGTGTTGGCTGGGCTGCAATGGCAGGAAGCTCACCATTGCACCTTGGCTAAGGTTAGGCGTCATAGTGTCAGCTGTCAGTCTGTTTATTGAGTGGAGCTGAAAAACAGTGTTTCTGCAGTAAGACTTCACCTGTAGGTGGGTCGCTTTTGTGCTGTAGCACTGGAAAAGAGGGAGGGCAGAGAGATAAGAGAGATACCAGTAAATTTGGCTAAGCCTTTGTTCTGATATGCTTTTCCATATGTCCCTGCACTCGGATCTACACATGGGGTAATGCTTGTACTATGCTGAATTAGCAAGATATTCTCTATGAAACTTTGGTGTCTGCTCTAGCAGTTCTCTTGGAGTGGATGGACCTGAAAAGAGTGGCAAAGCTTGTTATTTTAAAGGAAAGAAATAATAGGAAATCTTGTAAATGACTATATGTTGACTATATATATGACTATATATATATTCTTCAAGACAGGGCAAGCAGAATATAGGATACTATTTCAAATGACTTCAGCCCCAAAACTTTTAACCCATTTTCACACTTCAATACTGAATCAAGCTGTCCCATTGATTATTCCATGTGATAGAACTGAAAGTTAAAATTAAATATAGCAACAAAGTGAAAAATTATACATTCTGGTGGAAGAACTTGCCACTGCACTACAGTCACAGTCATCACCAATACTAGGTTTGACTGGGCAATATATTTCTTTTTTTTTCTCCAAGCAAAGTAGAACATTTCCAGAGAAATCGCCCTGCCATGCTTCATGTGGTGGCTTCACCTGTTTTACACTTGCACTGGTCTTTGTCAGCCTTGTTCTGTAGCCCTGACTATGTAAAGGCAGGAGGGGAGTTGTTGTGGTCTAACTCCATCTGGCAGCTAAGCACCACACAGCTGCTCACTCACTCCCCCCTGGTGGAAAGAGGGAGAGAATCAGAAGGGTAAAAGTGAGAAAACTCATGGGTTGAGATAAAGGCAGGTTAATAGATAAAGCAAAAGCTGCGCACACAAGTAAAGCAAACCAAGGAATTCATTCACTCCTTCCCATGGGCAGGCAGGTGTCCAGCCATCTCCAGGAAAGCAGGGCTCCATCATGCGTAAAGGTGACTTGGGAAGACAAACGCCATCACTCTGAACATCCCCCCCTTCCTTCTTCTTCCCCCAACTTTATATGCTGAGCATGACGTCACATGGTGTGGAATATCCCTTTGGTCAGTTGGGGTCAGCTGTCCTGGCTGTGCCCCCTCCCAGCTTCTTGTGCACCCCCAGCCTACTCGCTGGTGGGGTGGGGTGAGGAGCAGAAAAGGCCTTGACTCTGTGCAAGCACTGCTCAGCAGTAACGAAAACATCCCTGTGTTATCATCAACACTGTTTCCAGCACAAATCCAAATCCCAGCCCCATACTGGCTACTATGAAGAAAATTAACTCTACCCCAGCCAAAACCAGCACACTATATTTCCTAATAAATTCATCACAGTGTGAGAGAAATCCTCCTGAAGAGCGGAGAGAACACATTTCACCATTTCTCGGTCCCCACCCTGCTGCCTTGCTACTGTGATTATTCTGAAGATCCTTTGAGTTTGGCTGGTGAGTTGCTTGCTGATGCCAGGGCTCAGCAAATCACCAGGCTCGTATTCTTGATACTTTATTGACCCTTAAGCATATGCTGAAATGCTTTTTGCTGAACAGTCACATAAGTGTGAGCAAAAATTGTAACATGGCTTTAATTGTTATCATAAAACTTAATTTTGTGTTAAATATTCTGTGTTTGAAAATTGAATGCATTTTAAAAGTTCTAGTTTTCACTTACCCACATATGTCACATGTATACCTCATAGATTGAGTTCAGAAGTATTACTGCTAATACCTCTGGGGAACTGTCATTTAACAAGTTTCAAGTTGCACCTTGACCAGCACTAGGTCACTATCTTTTTTTTTTGTGCTTTTTCATTAGTTCACAGTAGGAAAAAAATGTTGTGCTATGACATTTTGGTGTAACTTGAGAAATCGGCATATCCAAACAGATGTACTCTGTCTGTAACAGCATTGAAATTGCCTTTCCGCAGCTGGACAAGGAGAGAGAACAACTGTGGAAGCATATGTGTTTGAAAGCGTGTGGTCTTTACAGCGTGGCAGATTTGGCATGTGACAGGAGGGTCTTTCCCGGGGTGGCTGTTCTTGTGGATAAGGCTTTCCTTGATCCACTGCTTCTCTTTGATGCCACCTCTCTCTTGCTAACCTCAGAGGAAGGGATGGGGGAACTGGAAGCTCAAGTCCTTCTGAGCTTGTGGCATTTATATTGTGAGACAGTTGAGATCGAGTTCATTTTGCTAAGCTGCTCACCCATAATGGATCTGTCACAGTGGCTTGACAACATATTTGTATCCATTTTCGACAGCCTTTGCTGCTCAGCACTCTCTCTGTGAAAGTTCCTGGCAGACCACTCAGATTTAATGTTGTTGAATAGTAACCCCTCCTCTCCCTCTCAGAATACATCTATCTTTTTCATAGACTTAATAGGCAGTTGTCTGTTCAAGTTATGCTTTACCTTTGAATCGGTATCAAGTAGCTGAGGGCACCTCTTAATTTGACCCCAATTTTCTCTTGTTCAACTGGCATAAAGATGGCACAGCCAAATAATGGAGGGTATTTTATCTCAAAATCTATTCTGTTTTTTTCTGGAATTAAAAATCTGTTTGAGTTTCTCGTTTATTGGTAATTTACAAACAGTTGTTGGTTTGTTTCTGGTGTAAAGACATGGTGGGGGTGGTGGAAAGGAGAATAATGGTATCTCACAAACTGAAAATCCAACCTTCTTGCCAACTGTGTCTGGGAAACCAAGTTAGCTTTCAGAACTGGAGCTGCTAATAAACCAGGAGATTAATGTCTGCTTTTTCATGTTCAACCACTAATGCTGAAATTATATAAGTGTATTTAACTCCAAGTTCAGAGTCAACATTGGGTGTCTTATATTCTGGTGCAGACTTAGTTGAATCCAAAATATAATTTCAGTCTTAGTGGAGCAAGAGGATGTTCTGCCCTCTCCCTTTCTCTTCTCCCAACAAGAAAAATTTTTCTAGTTCAAATCACCAAATAAACCAGCTGTGCTACAGGTTTTACCTGTAAAAATGAAAATGAAGTGAAAATGAAGCCACCGACTCTCTTCTCTACTAATTAATCTCCTGGGTCTCTCCTTCTTGGATTTCTTTTCCTTCCTTCCCTTCCTCCTCCTTCCCCCACCCTTCAGTGCTGCTTTTTCTTTAACAATAGTTATGTAATGCTGCCTCTCTGTCGGGACACATCATCCTATGTAGTGTAGCTTATGCATGTATTAGTAGATCTGTGCAAATCCTTAGGCTTTCAGTTCACCTTAGGGACCTGTTTCCAAGCTTGAGTTCAGAAGAGCAGAGGCTTCTGTGGAGAGTGCTGGCTCCTACAGCAATGCCCTGGTTCCAGGTCAGTGCCACACCATGCATGGAGTTTAGATTTAATAGGATGTCCTAGTATTTTCCTCGTTCATCCTACGCAGCCCCATCTCTAATAACGTAGCATCTGAACTGCTCTTTTTGTGTTTGCTGAGGCAGATAGAAATAACAATACTGGCCAAAGGGTAATGTTTTAAGGGGTATTTCTTTTAAAAACAGACAAAAGTTCAATGAATTCTGCCATCGAAGTGTGGCAGTTGAAAGTTAACTATGAAGAGAGAGTGATGCTCGCTTCGTTCTCAACAAGGTGCATTTAGCAAAGCTGTACTCTGGAGACTTTCTCACTGGTGAAACTTACTGCAAGAAATAAAAAATTCTGCACCTGGTGCTTCTTTCTGGCATGTTTGTTTGTACCATTCTCTCCCAGAGCTGTCCATTTGTGTCTTTCTAATTTGTGCAATATCGGTATGCTTGTTGTTGGTCTTCCATTACCTCCCCTTGCAAATGCATGTGGGAGAGAGGGAGAGCGCTTGACAAATCCACTGCTCTTCTGAGACTTTTCCAGCACTTCCAGTATGTGTGTTAATTGTAAAAGCTGAAATGAAATACCTTGGGCTGCACTGACCTCGTCACCTGTTTTTCAGATAGCATATTGATCCCATAAATCCTCTTAGATATAAATTAAAAATGCCTGTAGAAAAGATATAGCCTGGATGTAATAATTAAGCAGGTGTTTAAGCAGCAGCCCATTGTTCATGTATCAGGGTTTTGTATGATAACTTTTTTTATCTTACTGCTTGGAGACTTGACTGAACACCATCTCCAGCTGCCGAAGGGCAGGGTTGAGTGATGGGAGGCAAACGTTCTGAAAGGGACCCACCATCAACAGAGCAGAAATTTCCTCTAAATCAAAACAGTTTTAGGATTTGCTTCCTCCTTGCTAGCCAGTGCCACTTACATTTTATGGCTGAATGCTGAATTAACTCTGAGGGGGCAAAAACCTTCTGTGGGTGCAAGGTATGGATGGAAACAGTACTGCTTCTGTATCAGTGTCATTTAAAATCTATTTTTAGTTATGCCTACAAGACAAAACTGGCAACCCTGTGGTTAAGCAGTGGTATATCAGAGACTGCTGTTCACGGATCATTCAAACTAAAGATTATTGGGAGGTCCCAACGAGCAAGTGTGCAAAAATTCTGATTCCATTTTTAAAATAGAAGATGGAGACAAAACCAGGACATTTATTTAGTGTTGTAGTAAATTCAGGTATTCAGCAAGCAAATTCTGTAGCAAGCTTACAATTTTCTACATAGAAAAAGTAGCCAACCTGCCTTTTTTTTTTCTTTCTCCCCTTTGTAAACTGCTTCCCATGAAATTATGATCACTTACAATTTGGGAACAGAAATACTGCACAGGGAATGAAAAGCCTCAGCTGCTTTTGCCAAATGAAATAACTGTGTCTAAAAGAACTGTGTCTAAAAGGACTCTGCCTAGGTGTCTTCCAGAGGCTGTGGAGCACGCTGGCTCTGTGTACGCTGCGCCGGTGAAAGTAGAGCCTGGAGCCTGGGTAACGTGTTGGTTCCCCGAGTAGTCAGTGGCTGGAGAGATTTCAAATGCTTGATTGTCTTCAGAAAGAAACCTTTCTGTATGGGATTGATAAATATTGCTTTAACCCTTTGTATGAAATAGTGGCAACGTTACTGGAGAACGGCCTGTTTCACAGCTGTGACTGTGCTATCACCAGTCAGCCGTGTGTTGCAGCCACTGGATTATAAGCAATTTGGGGCAGATAAAACGTCTGCCATTGTGCTTTGTATTGTGGCTGGCACAATGAGGCCCCGCTGCTACCTGGCTCTGCTGGGAGCTATCAGTCTGGGAGAATTATAACAGCTAGGAAATTTGTAAAATGCACAGACAAGATGTTCAGATAATAAAGGGTACTGGATCAGCGTGAAACTGAAAAAGCTTTTGAGAGATTTCCTGGTTAAACATTTGCTACTCTTCTGTGTTGTTTCATCCCCGATAAGTTACTTTCTCAAAAAATATGCATTTCTTTCTTTCTGTAGAGAATAAACATGATTGCAAAGTCAAAATCAGATCTTGTTCAAGATAGACATTTTTTTGCCCTCCCACTTTTCACATCGTTGAAGACATCATTTTAGTTCAATATAATGTAATGTGGAAAAATCAACAAAAAAGAAACATTCTTGAGCATTTTGTGATTTACAAAATAGACTCTTTCAGATTTTTTTTTTCTGAAGTAACTTATATTATTCCCTGTTTTATGAGTGGAGTCTCAAACACCCTCAAAGCCTTTGTTTTGTGAAGATGTTTTCTTTTGTATGAAAATAAGAGTTTCCAAGGTGTAAAATCGTTTAACTGATTCCAACATTTCTTTTGAATCTTGAAATATTTAGGATTGTCATCAGTACATTAATGAGCTTCTTCCTTTCAAAAATATTTACTGTACTTATAAAACAAGAACTCACAAACTTTTTTTTTATTGTTGGGATTATCTTTTGTTTTAACAGAAAAAATAAAGGGCAAGAACAGTGTGTTTATTTCTTTATCAGGAGTTTACAGTTTATCATTCTCTTGAACTTGCAATGCAGTAGTTTTCTTCACTGATATCATACTTCAAAGCTGTGAGTCAGCAACTAGAAACGTTTTCAATATTCTCCTTGTAAAATGTCTAGATTCTGACAACTACCTTTCCCATACATACCTCTCCAGATGACTGAGCATTTGAATAGGAGCTAGGTCCTTTTACCCCCCCATAGTGTCACCCGTTGACTAGTTTGGGTGGGACCACAGCAGCAGTTTTGAAGAACCTTCTTTTTCCAGTGACTGGCAGTGCAGCAGTGTGGGGATTTGGAGGAGGCTGAATGCACTGATAAATTTGTTTTCCAGGAGAAAAAAAAAATGGGAGTAAAACTCAATAAAATGGAGTGGTTGACAGCAGTTTGATTTTCCTAATAAAGTCTCTGACTTCTCTGGGCAAGGACAGTGCTGGAATCACAAGTCAGGGCTAATTACTTGTAGCATTCACCTAAGATTAATACAGTTGGGGAAGGAGAGAACCTGCATAACTTTGTTCTTTTTTTTTTTCTTTTTTTTTTTTTTCTTAGTGAAATGAATTGAATTAATCCAGGTCTCTCACTTCTAGGATTGAACGCCATCGGTACCAATGAACATCCATGTCCTTTGTTCTGACTTGGGTATCTGGAGGAGATCACTTGCAAAATCCCCACAGCTGGGAATGATTGGTGGTAGGGAAAACAACAGTTGCCTATCTGAAGAAGGGATGTATTGCAGCCTAACTGTAGCTAAATGTACACTGTCTTTACCAGGAACATTTATTTTAGCTGGAGTTGTCTCCCAAATGTACCTCAAAGGCTCGAGATTTTGCAGTTTGTGGCATGTTCCTTTTCCTTTGAAGGTTTCAAAATATCTATAGAACTGTTCTAAGAAAGAAGAAAGTGACATTTAAATATATCCATGATTTCAGTATATTTCAAATATTTTTAAAGCCTGCATTTTGCAGTCAGTATGGCTTTGTTTACTCCAAAATTGTTAGCAGAGACTGAATAAGCATTTTGGTTTGAAGTGATGGAAAGGTTTAATATCCTCCTTTCTTTGCCTTCCAAAAGACTACATTGCTTTTAATTAGCTGTAGTCTCTTTGCTATTGCCCAGCTGTGTAGGAGCCGTGGGCCAGCAGTAGGTATTGGAAGCTGGAAGCACTGAGACCTTCTTTCCAACAAAATTGTTCATAAGTCAATCTTGTGTTGAGAGTGTTAAATAACAGTGAAGTGCTTAGATATGTTTGCAGATTTGGACCATAACCGCGTCTTTATCTGACCAAAATGTGCTGGTTTCTGGCTTTTAAACTTAATTGTCATAAGACATTGAGTTTTCACATTTCCCAGTGTGGTTGCATACTGTGATCTGAGCAGCAGTGCCATTCCTGTGTTTACCAAGAATACCGGGTAGTGTTTTAGCTTGATCCTTCCCTGGCATTTGCTTGACGGATTAATTTGGGGCTTTCTCTAGAATTATTCGTGGAAGATCAAATGGCAAATTCAGTGGGGGCCCTTCTGCAAGCTGATGATCACTTACTGTGTGCATAAATTACTTTTTCTGGTCTGTTACATAGTCCTCCTAGAACTGCGTTCAGAGTGAGACCACGTGGTCTCCTCATGCTTACAGCTGATTTTACTGTATGTTGTAACACGCGTAAGTGGACTGCATGTTTAACTTTTCAGTTTCTTTATGCCATCTAGGACTTCATTTGGAAACATGAGCTGGAAAAATGAGTGGAGAGTGATGTAGCTTCTAAATTTAACTCCTGAAATAGGGTTAAACAGTTAAACTTTGTTACCTTTTTTGCGCATAGCTGGTTCACCCCCTTAAAACAGTCACACACAGTTATTTAGTACCTGTGCATAGAAAGAGATCTGTCTTTAGTATTAAAATCAAGTCACTTCTAACAACCACATTCTCTCAGATGTGCAACCCCATCATGACAGAAACAAGATAAATGCTAGGTTTCAGGCTATCTTGAAGGAAAAGAGCATCAAAGAGCCAATTCTTTATTATCCTTCTTAACCTATAAAGCACATAATTTGTACATTCATTTTTTAAGTATGTATGTGTACATGATCCTACAGTAAAAGCAAGGTACAATATTCTGTTGATTTAATATAACTTCATGATCACTACAAATAACATTATTTTTACTTACCTTCTGCATATTTACTTATGCAGGAGTAAATATTTATTTACTTTAAATCCAAACAAATTGTTTGAAAATGTTATCAGGCTTTTTCTGTTTTACTTAGTTACAAAAGCACTGTAGTCCTAACAAAATGTGTAAAGATGTTTTCTTACTCTACAGTTTGATTAGCAGACATCAGATGCTCTCAATGTCAAAGACAAATCATTGTCCTATATATTTTCTATCAAAATGTTTAGTTCACTAGTTTTTTGTTGTCTTCAAGTCTTAATTCTTTTTTCACTAGGTTCAGCAAATTATTTTAATAATTCTTTGCAAAAAGTTATAGGAAAACTTTATGTTATAGAGTGATTTTTCAGTAAAATAACAGATGAAACTTCATATTCAAATAATATAAGTAATTCATATCTGGAAACAGCCTATGGTATACATATTGCATTGATGATCCTGAAATTAACTATTAGCATTTAGACAGTAGGTCTTGGAGCAACGCTGTATATAGCTACTTGAAAATGTCTCCTCAAACTCAGCAACAGTTAAAATTGGGCACTAGTAAGCAAGAATAATGAACAAACCAGAAAATGTCATCGTGGTGTTGCATACGTACTTGCATAAATCCATGGTGTGTTCACGTATTGAAATTTTCATGCTGGTCTGGACTTCTTTCTCAAAAGTGAAAGAGGAAAAGTAGAAAAGAATAAAAAGGCCAGCAATCAAGAGTATGAGACAACTTCCATATATGAGGAGATGAAGTTCACTGACACATTTCAACTTTACGATAAACGTATCTGAGCAATAACCCAGAGTTTTATCTAACCTTGAACAGTGTGGAAAAGAACAACGCAGATTATTTATTCTTTTTCTCATGGTGCAAGGAATCAGGGTATCAAACACAATTTTTCAACCTGAAAGCTTTCAAAAAAATTTAAAAGTGTTAGAAATTATTTTACACAACCAGGCTGTGAAATCATTTAATGAATTCTTGGCAAAAGGCCCCTGAAGTGTTATCAGAGCAAAGGTATAGACACAAAGTTTGGCTTGGGAAGTCCCTTTGCTGTTGAGGACATATTGCCACTGTTCCCTTGCTCCTTTACTCTTTCCTTAGGCATCAGTTGCTGATAGTGGTACTCAAAGGTGGAGTAGTGAATAGTGGGCATGGCATCTCTCTGATTTTATTTTTTTTCCTACTAATGCCATACACCAAGCACATATAAGTCTTTTAAATAAAAATCTATTTTAAGGGTTGTTTACAGTGCTTAAGTGCTTGATTTAGCAGATGAGGGGAACTGGTTTTGTTTAAAATATAACATCTGTATATGTTTCATGAAAATTTCTGAAAATCAGAAATACACTGAAGGTTAATTTCCAGATAGAAGTTATTTGTTATTGGCTAGGCAGTATTTGTTATTGACCTGCTGGTCTAGGTCCTGATTTTCTTTATTATCAGCTACACTATCCTTGTTTTACCTTTTGAGCACACAGGCACCTGCAGTTCTGATGAACAGGGTGAAATCATATGGGATATACTAGGAGCTCATTCACATTCAGGTTGCACAAGACTGAGTGCTATTCTACCTGTTTGTGAGAAACAATAACATTTTACAAGACTGATTTTTAATTGCACCTTTTACTTGGGTGCAGAGCAATCTCTGGATGCCAGAGATGCCTTTTAACTTCTTAAAATGGAAAACAACAATGCAAAAAAATTGTGTTCAAGGTAGAAGCAGTGGATGTTTGGAACTTGCTCGCTGGCTTATCTTCCTTGTTTATTTTGAACTGAGGGAATACTATGTCTGAGACAACGCTGTAGAAAATAGTTTTTTTAAGGGAGTTTTCAGTATTAGAGAGTAGAATTTTTTTAAAATTCTAATTCTACAAAGCAAATAATCATGATGATGATTTCCTAGCTTCAGAGTGAGACAACTGAAGTTATATTCTATTTTAGGAGCTCTTGGATAAAGAATTTGTATGTATAATATAATTATATTTTATTTCATTAATAGTGTAACTATAGTATGCTTAGTACGAATAAAAAAACAGAATGCATGTGACAGGGCTTGAAAGAAAAAGACCTCCTAATTCACTGGGATTGTTTTTCATTACGTGGTTTACACTGGCCAGATCCAGATCTCCAGATCCGCGAGCTACTACTAAAGCCTAACTGAGAGAAGCAAGTTTATTGTCAATGAGCTTGAATTTACATTGCTTCTACTGAGAAATTTTTAAGGGTCTGTTAATCTCAAAATGGTTGGAAAAAAACCTTTGAATTTGGACACCTTCTGTCTTCAGCTGTTCTTTGCCAATAACTGGTAAAGTATGTTATGTTAGACAAGAAGTAGCAAAGGGGCTCTTTGTGTGCATCCAGACCCACCTTGGACTCGGTGGGGTACGGTGCCAGCAAGCCACATATGGCTTCATTGATTCTTTGCTCTGAAACAGGTTGCTACTAATGATGGGTGTTCCCAGCGCATGACCTGCCTGGAAATGGGAGCAGCAAATACATGAAATGTTTGTGTGGTGTGGGTCAACAGTACACTATGGTGTCGGTCTGGATTGACGGCTGTTAGTGAAAGATGATGCTGCAGCTGAGAGGCAGCAGACCGTGGAGCTCTGTTATGGTTGCTGAGATCTGGTGAATTTGCTGGAGAGCTACCCAAAGTGCTCCGCTGGTAACTGGGGTTTGCTTGCTTGTATTCCTCTCAGGTACATATGCTATTCAGATACTCATGACCTCTCTTAACTTTCTTCCTTTTACTGACCATTTTTAGGGTGCATGATGGTGGGTTGGTTACATCTTTGGTTTCATCTGATCAGATTTCATCTACCTGGAGTTATGTTCTTCTGCATAGTGCAGCAGAAGGAAAAATATTTCCCCAGGTATCTGTATATAGCTTGTTTGCCTGTGGGTGTTTACTTACTTGGGAAGCAGTTGGATGGTATTCCAGTTGGAAGTTGGAGGTGGCTCCAGCATTTCTGTTCCTTTGCACTGGTAAAAACTCTAAATATTTTTTGGTTTTGAGAGAAAAAAGGAAGAAAACACAGAATTTATGGTAGTGATTATTCTTCTCTGAGTTTTCAGCTTATAGATGGAAGATTATTAGTGGTTTATGCGTAGCGGAATAGCTGCAGCAGAAGACAGAAAAGCAAGTAGAATATTGATCAAATCAAAGCAGCCTGGAAGATATTGTTTTGTTAAAATTTCCCAGCTGAAAAAATGTTCAAGTATTTCCCCATGGAAGGTGTTGAGGGACAGAGAGAAAGGCTGTTGTTTGTTAATGTTGTTTTTCCTTTGGAAAACATTTTTGATGGGAAGCTGAAACATATTTTGAAGGAAAAATGCCCCAGCCAAGTTTGATAACTGATGTGTGAGGATGGTAGTTCAAAGCTGTGCCTCTCTCTGTCCAGGTTTTTGATGCTTTCAATTTGATGCGTTTAAGTCTGTTAGCTAAAGCAGAAGTACTGGAAGATATTGTATGTAATGGCCTTATAAAACCATAGTACCAAAAATGTAAATGCTTACAACATTTTGAAGAATACCAATTTCTAACTTTTACAGGAAAGAAATGCCTCTTAAATAGTTGTGTCAATACTCACTTATTTTTCTAGCTGTCATATTTCAGATACAGTCATATTTGTATGTCTGAGAATGCCACAACTTATATGGTGACATGAATTACTCATTTAGTGTTCTATACATTTATGCAATATAGTATAAGCATGGACACCTGATCCTGACTATGTTTTTCAATCCAAGATGGTTCCCCTTAGTTATGTTTACAGGGACTCCTATTTGCAGCTTATAAACTGCCTGTTTCTGTCGTGTGGTATGAAGAGGATGGAAACACAGCATTATCTGGCTGCTAGGGAATACCACAATGCACATTATTGATATTAAATAAGAGGTAAATGTGCAGCTAATATTTTCCCAGTTCTGCCCTTTCATGTGTTATATGGATGAGGTCAGCTCTCCCAGCTGAGGCAGGGCTCCTTGGAAAGCCAGTCAGAAGGGTTTTCCCTGAGTAAGGAAGAAAGAAGGGCAGCAGAACTCTGTTCCTGTTGTCCAGAGTACTAACAGGGAAAACGTAATATGCCATCATGGGAAGACTTTGTGGTTGATGCTCACAAAATTAAAGTGGGATGAAAACTACATGGACGTAGCCTGACAGTCTTGCTTTTTACAAGCAGAGCTATCCAAAAGTCTGTTGCGTGTACTAGCCTTAGAAAGGGGAGCAACCACAAAAACAAAAACCAGTGGTTGTTATGATTCTAATAAAGGCTACATTTGAGGTTTTACCCTTATTTATTCTCTCCTTAAAATAACAGGTATGGAAATTTCATTTATTTCCTAGTCCCACATCCAGACACAACCTGCAGAGGGTATTTCCAGAACAAGGATTGATTCTCAACCTACCAGGCTCTGTGGCTGAATTTCATAATCCATTGTAACCGAAGAGTTGTAAGAGACTATTAAAAATGTTAAAAGGTTTTAATAGTTGCCAGATAGTATGATCTGCATTTATTACAAATATTTCATTGTAATTAAAATCAAAGGCATTTTTTAGTTAGAATCATAGAATCATTAAGGTTGGAAAAGACCTCTAAGATCATTGAGTCCAACTGTCAACCCAACACCACAATATCCACTAAACCATGTCCCTAAGTGCCACATCTACACCTCTTTTAAATACTTCCAGGGATGGTGACTCAACCACTTCCCTGGGCAGCCTGTTCCAATGCTTGACAACCCTTTTGGTGAAGAAATTTTCCCTAATATCCAATCTAAACCTCCCCTGGCACAACTTGAGGACATTCCTGTCGTCCTATCGCTTGTTACTTGGGAGAAGAGACCGACACCCACCTCGCTACAACCTCCCTTCAGGTAGTTGTAGAGAGCGATGAGGTCTCCCCTCAGCCTCCTTTTCTCCAGGCTAAACAATCCCAGTTCCCTCAGCCGCTCCTCAGAAGACTTGTTCTCCAGACCCCTCACCAGCCTCGTTGCCCTTCTCTGGACACGTTCCAGCACCTTGACGTGCTTCTTGTAGTGAGGGGCCCAAAACTGAACACAGTATTTGAGGTGCGGCCTCACTAGTGCCGAGTACAGAGGGACAATCACTTCCCTACTCCTGCTGGCCACACTATTTCTGATACAGGCCAGGATGCCATTGGCCTTCTTGGCTGCCTGGGCACACTGCTGGCTCATGTTCAGATGGCTGTCAACCAACACCCCCAGGTCCTTTTCTGCTGAGCAGCTTTCCAGCCCCTCTTCCCCAAGCCTGTAGCGCTGCATGGGGTTGTTGTGGCCGAAGTGCAGGACCCGGCACTTGGCCTTGTTGAATCTCATACAGTTGGCCTCGGCCC
>NW_008825409.1:805821-810623 GCF_000699105.1 Pygoscelis adeliae | reverse complement strand
AGCACCCTCGGGTGGATCCCATCCGGCCCCATAGACTTGTGAGCATCCAGGTGGCGTAGCAGGTCGTTGACTGCTTCCTCTTGGATTATGGGGGTACTTATTATGAACCCCCATTATGGGGGTTCATTATTATGAGGTATCTTACCTCAAGGTACTTGAGGTAAGTGTTAGCAAAAGTACAAGTTCTGAAAGCTATGACTATTTTTTCAAGAAAACTGAGTAGCATCGTTCTCTCTGTTAAAATTTTGTCTAACAATATGATTTAATGAAATTTCTCTGATATTTGAAACTGGAGATTGAATGCCTCCTAGGTCTATAATTCCAGTTTTTTCCTGTGGTATGTAGCATCTAGCAAAGGATTTCTGCAAGATCAGAAATAGTAGCCCTGCAAGCTCAGAAATAATAGTAGTGGCTTTCTATAATTTGGTTTCCTTCTGATTGCTCTTCTTGGAATATCTGTACGTTTTCAGGAAGGATTTAGTATGATGGAAGCAACCCTCCCCCTCCCCCCAAACTTAATTAATCAGTCCTTTAGGTGACTAATTAGACATGCTGAATTTCTAGTGAAGTGTAATATTTCATCCTAGTTCTTCACGTTTATGTTACCCAGCTGGTATCTGTAATCTGAAAGAGGATGTTGCTACAGTGCATGGTTCCTAATAAAATTCAAATTAAATAATCACCTCAATTATAGATTAAAAACTCAGGTTCAACAATTATCAAAAGAGCTCTACTTCACTGAAAACCCACAGTCATGTTCCTACTCCTTTCCCTTCCTGCCTGAATTTATAGCACTCTCACACAAACATAATTTAGACTTAGCTTAAATTGTGCCCTAAATTGTTTCCATTATCTCAACCTGGAGCAACCTGTGTCTATTCCTGGAATATGATATCATTATTTTTGAGCTGCATTACCTACAGTGTATGCTGTCTTTTCTACATTGAACATTTTCAAGGAAAACATTTTTCAGTTAGTGTGTATACATTTGAGTCAGTTAAATTTGGAAGGAGAAGGACTGTCTGATGTATTCATTCCAGTTATGGTCATGGTTTCTGAAGGACATTCTTATTTATTCATAGGTTATACCAAGTTTTTGATGTCCAATCTAATGTTTATAATACAGAATTATGCTGTATTTTGTAGATTAATTAGCAGTAGTGATAGGTGGAAGAAGTATTGGCCATGTAATAATAATCAAGCTTTTGGCCTTAATCAGAATGATTTTGATAAGAATAGCTGAAAGCTTTTCTTATTCCTGAGTCGCTGTCTCCATAAGAATCCCAGTTTACTGGTTTGGCATTTCTGGTGGAAAGATTCAGGTTTTCAAAGACTTGGTTAACCTGAATTCCTTTCTCACAAAGGCATTTAATTTTTCTTGTCACACACCCACATGCCTTATACGATCTCCCCTTTAGTGATCCAAGTTCATTTTGATTTATTGTCATTCTCTGGGAAGCCAGATTTCCATAAAATAATGGAAATTCTTTCTCTACGCTTACTCAAAAATACATCTTTTTAAAGATTGTAACCCTGCAGAGACTCTGGACAGAAGTCTTTGGAGTCAAGGGCTAATCTGTGTACCAGAAGAAGACAAGAGTAAACAGCAAATTAGGATCACGTAATAACCACCTGAAACCAGGGAGTCCTTCTCTTCCACTAAAACTTCTGAATTGTGGATTTACTTTGTATTCTTTGTGTGGTAGTGTTTTGAGAACGAATGGTTGTTGGTGCTGAATTTGTGGGTGCTGCTGAAGTGTTAGATATGTGCTACAGACAACATGCCTAATGTGCAAGGTGTGTAATAGATTTAGGGCCCTTTCAGAAGAAAATCTTGCCTAGGACTTCTGTGGAGGTACAATGCTCGTAGTGCCATTAGACTGAAAAACTCGTCTTACTGATCCACAGTGTGAACATGACCTCAGCCTCCAAGGGGCTGCTAAAGCTCTGGCCCTACTGGTCAAAGGTGAAGTGCTACTGGAGCAGCTACTGGGGCTGAGGCTAAGCTCAAGACAAAGCAAATGAAGAAAAATCTGAAGGCCTAATTTGATTTTCTGTCTGGAGCTGGTGCCTCGAGTCTCTGTAGGCATAAGCATTAGGAACCAGGAGTAAGGAAGGAGGGGGCTAGTGTTAACTATCAAGGAGATGGTGCTGTTAATTGGAGTTTAATTTACAGGCAGCGCTAGCAGTCCATCATTGCTGCTGTCTGCATAAGTAACAGGCCAGATCATTCACAGCAGTGAGAATCACTTGGCATGGGGCCAGAAGAAGGAGTGCAAATGTGACTGTGGTCCTCTCCCTTTCCTAAAAGGGTGATGCTAAGGAAGATATAGAATTTTTCCAAGTTGCTCCAGAATTTCAGGACCGATCACATCCATATCCAGTTGTTCCTGCTTCCTGTTCTACTCCAGAGAAAGCTGGGGAAAGAAGCATGTGGCATCAGGAGGTGTCAAGAGGTAGAGGTGTGGCCTGGCACTGTAGAGTTGCTGCTGCAGGGTTGTTCCACCCACAAATTGCCCAGGGGAAGGGGGCGTTGGCCGTGGAGGCAGCCAGGAAGATTTAAGAGCTGGTGGAGTTTGCTGTGCTAACACAGAACCTGATATTTCATTATGTGATTTTCAAAAACCCAAAGGATGCAAAACCCCTTGAGTTATCCAGCATAATATAGTGTTTGTAAAGATTTCTTAACTTTTCAAAGCTTCCAAGCTTTCCCCTCTGTATTTCCTTAAGGATTTTGGAAGAGCAAAATGACTGCAATCTAAGAGTGAGCAGGGAAGCCTATTTGCTCTACCAGCAAAGAAACAGAAGTGATGGTTGTGCCTAAAATAACTCAGTTTGGAATTCTGTTCTCTCTGAAATTTATGTTTGTAGCTGCCCTTTATGTTGTTCACATCATCTTTGATGAAAACATGGATAGTCTTGCATTCACCACCTTCTCTCAAGCTGTTTGCCGTGTATATAGCTCTGTGAGGCTAACCAGTAAGAAATTCCCTGTCTACAGGAAGGCAGATAAAGCCCATGTATCTCATCACACATTGTATTTACTTCACTGATTAGTTTGAACCACAATTTAATAGCAGAGATCCAGTTTCAGTATATTGCTCAGGTATGTCCTTATAATCTAATGACCGTGAAGGTGTTACCGAATTAATACTAAGCACGTACTTATGTACTTTGCTAAATGAGACTAATAGATCAAATGCTGTCTGGGGTGATCAGATCTGCTGAAGTTGAATAACTTCTACTTCACTGTCAAGAGGCAGGTTTTTTTGCTGTTCACTGAAAATTATTACCTTGCTTTATCAAGGCTTACTTAACTTACTAAGGAGTAGAAAGGGTTATTTTGGATTTTATACAGTTTGCAGAGAAGAAAAATAATGACTTTACTCTAAATGCAGGAAAAGATTCTCTTTTCCTGATACATTTGAAATGTAATTTTGTCTGGCAATTAGAGCCTACGAGAGACTGACTGGCTGGGTATATCGGGTTATGGCCATAATCAAACATAGTCCACTTTAATTAATCTGATTATTGTACATTTTGTGTTCCTCAAATTGTTTAGCTTCCCTGTCATTTATTAAGAATAAACTTATCTTTTACCTAGGTATGATTGCATAATGCAGAATTATTAATGGTTAGTCATAAGAAACTAATCAAGTTAGAGGCAACATGGAGTGAGGGAATGAGCACAGAACCAGGAGCTAAATTCTTGTGTTAATTTGATACATGGTCTTGGAAAAAATTACTTACTGCTCACCACAGTCTCTCGATTTTCCTTCAGCTAAAGAAGGAATATTAATACTTATTTCCCTACTTTGCCAGAGTATTGGGAGAATTAGCTAATGCACATCTTTATGATAAAAATATTAATGTTTCAAAAAGTCAATTTTTAAAAAAATCAAATGTTTATGTGTATATCTGTGTGTTTACCTGTGTATGCGGATAATTAATAATGAAACTGGAGAACTGATTATGCTATTTATATCTTTAATTGCCAGTCCATTTGTTTGGAAGGAACATTCTCTGTCTATTACCTATTTAAATTGCTCCTATAATCAATAATACCCAAGTGAATTTATCCTCATAAAACCTGTGTGAAGAAGTGAAGTACAGATTAAGGCCAAAACAGACTATTATGATAAGAGCCTCCCACTGTGGGAGAACATCAGGTTTGAGACCATCTAAGGCACCTGAAAGTGCACAAGTCCATGGGACCCGATGAGATCCATCCTTTCCCGGTCCTAAAGGAACTGGTGGTTGAAGTTGCTAAGCCACTATTCATCGTATTTGAGAAGTTGTGGCAGTCCGGTGGAGTTCCCACTGACTGGAAAAGGGGAAACATAAACCCTGTTTTTAAAAAGGGAAAAAAGGAAGACCCGGGGAACTACAGGCCAGTCAGTCTCACATCTGTGCCTGGGAAGATCATGGAACAGATCCTCCTGGAAGCTGTACTAAGGCACATGGAGGACAGGGAGGTGATTCGAGACCAAGGGCAGGTCCTGCCTGACTAACCTAGTGGCCTTCTATGATGGAGTGACTACACCAGTGGACATGGGAAGGGCTATAGATGTTGACTATCTGGACCCCTGTAAGGCCTTTGACACGGTCCCCCACAACATCCTTCTCTCTAAACTGGAGAGGTATGGATTTGATGGATGGACTGTCCGGTGGGTGAGGAAGTGGTTAGATGGTCGCATCCAGAGGATAGTGGTCAATGGCTCAATGTCCAGGTGGACATTGGTGACAAGTGGCATCCCACAGGGGTCCTGGTACTGTTTAATATCTTCATCAGTGACATAGAC